>NW_017307085.1:280846-289981 GCF_000935625.1 Nanorana parkeri
TAATTTGCCAACAACTATGTAGTGAAACCTGATTTTATATGAGGTGAATGGATTTTTTAGGTGAGTTTTTTTAGGTGAGTTCTTGCACTTTTGAATTCTTTGCATATATCTACTTCTAGCTTCCTGGATGTAACAGGCCATCCCAGATAGTAAGCAATTGAGCTGCAAGTTTGGAAATGACTTGCTAAACTACATCACATCACTTCCGCATTCTTGTGTCACTCTCCAGCTTCAGACGCTGGAGAGAAGCTGATAAAGCAGATCTGTGCTTCATAAGCTTCTTTGGGGGTTCCTAGGTGACATTAGGGGTCTTGGAGACCCCTGGTGTCTCCATAAAGAGGACCTATCACATCCTCTTTGCTGTCACATAGGGGGGTTTCTTAGCCCTCTTATGTGATAACAATAAAGTTAAGTGAAATTTTGGGGAAAAAATTAAAGTTGCAAAATTAAAAAATTAAAGTCACGCATGAAAAAAAAACAATTTAAAAAAAAAAGTCCCCACCCATACATACACGCATGCAAACATGCGTCAGGTGCGCATACGTGCGAAAGCAACGATTGCACCCATTACGTCGCACATGTTGCATATCGCCGCGAATGTGAGAGCAATAGTTCTAGGGCCATTAATCACTGATAACACTAAATTGATGAGCGGTAAAACCTTTTAAAGCATCGCCTATGGCCAATTTTGGGTATGGTAGTTTTTTGCGATTTCGCGAGTGTGCGCAATTTTAAAGGTCGACATGTTTGGTGTCTATTTACCCGACGTGACCCCGTCTTTTATATTTTACCAAAAAGTTGGATAATAATTGTTTTCTAACATAATGTTAAAAAAAAAACTTTTTATTTGAAAATTTTCAGTAATTCTTCCTTAATATAGTAAAAAATAAAAACCGCAGTGGTGTTTAAATACCACCAAAAGAAAGCTCTATCTGTCCCCAAAAAATGGTATCAAATTAATTTCAGTACAACGTTGTATGACAGAATAAATATCAGTCAAAATACTGCAGCGCTGAATACTGAAAAATGGCCTGGATGGGAAGGGGGTTTAACACCCCGGTCAGCAAGTGGTTAAGTACCAATGGGGGGAAAAAACTTTACTCCATTTTTCCCCAGTTCCCGTAAATAAGCCCTTTAGTTCTCTTTATGGTAAAAATTAATCACAAGAAAATACGCACAGAGCCAATACAAAAGAAAATGTAAAGGATTTGTTTTCAGTCAAACCACTTTCATGTGTTAATTTCCCTTTGATCACAGTGCAGTTGTGTACTTCCTCTTTGCTACTATTTTTGTAATCTGCAGACTTGTGCTTCTCCGAGTTGTTTGCAGCTATGTCCATGGAGCTGCCTTGGATTAATTTCCTCTTTTCTGACAAACAAAGATTTTTTTTACACTGCATGTAAAGTCTTAAAGAAACAATGAACAATCTAATGGGTGGCCCTGCAACATAACCATAATGCAACAGACAAATCAACGTGACCATTTAAAAAAAATGTATTTTCCCCTAAGCAGCTCCGAGCCAGCTTTCTGTCTTTTAGGAGCATCTTGGGAGATTGATGTCATCAGGCTTCCTCCCCCTGTCCGGATCTCCTCCATGGGCTCACTGGAAACGATCTTTCATAGAACATTGCATCCAGGGCTGCAGCTACCATGGGGCGAGTGAGGGCGCCATTTGCAACAAGGGCGCTAGGCGTCGAACACAGCTGTCGCTCGGCAGGGAGAAGAGGAGCGACACAGGCTCCGGCTTCTCCTCGGATCCCTGCTGCTCTCCCCCACCTGTATGGGCAGAGGACTCTGTGTCCTACACTAAAAATTAGTTTAGGACGAAATGAACGGAAACTAAAAATGTTTTCATTAGTTTTGTCAAATGAAACAGATTTTTATGCTATTTTGGATTTGGCCACCAGCGCATTGTGTGCATGCGCTCCCCCATCCTGGAGGCAGGGCGCATGACGTGGTATACCGCACAGTTCTGTTGGGAGGCACCATTTTCTGTTCTTGCCTCGAGCTAGCTATGGCTCTGATTGCATCCCCCGACTCCCTCCTGTGCAATTCCTGGTGTTTGCATACCTCCCAAAAGTCCCTCATTTGGAGGGACTGACCCTCTTTTGGAACCAAATCCCTCTGTCCCTCTTTCCTCCTCATTTGTCCCTCAATGCACAAAGAAAATGTACTACCTGCCAAAAGTGAAATTATGCACGAATACCTTCATTCGATCTCTTAATGATCTTGTTAGCCATTTTGAAAAGTCATTATAAATTTAAAGTAATGCTGGGAAATAAAACAAACAATTCTGGGTTTAACCAATCATTTTTGGCATATACATTTTTAATGGTCCGCATAACTGTGAGTGTGGCAGGGGTGGAAGGTGTCCCTCTTTCTCATCCTAGAGAGTAGGGAGGTATGGTGTTTGCACTCTGAAATACATACATAATCCTAGCAGAAAGAACCTACATGTTATCAGTAATTAAAAAAACATATTTTCTCAAGCAAATGACTGTATAATGTTGCATTTACTGTATGCACAAATGGCTCTACTGGTCTCTGCCACATTTTAACATAATCGTACTAGTGAGCAAAGGACCCTTTTTGGTTTTCCCAAAAATTAAACACATGAACTATGTAGCTAGAAAACAGCTACTTTATTCAGCATTTGAATATAATTTACTGATGTAGAATTTTGGCAAATGTGTGTTTGGTGGTGGTGGTGATGGGGGGAGGGGGGTCGGGGTGCAACGGATGCCTAATTTCATGTAACAGCATCAGTGGGCTGGCATCACGGAAGGAAATGATGTCCTGTACTACAACATGGCCCAGTGGGTTCGGAATGGCCCAGGACATTTTGGTAATTTTTTTCTCTTACACTGAAGAAGAAACCTCATGTTTTGGGATGAAGATGACATTGTATTGTTTTATTATGATGATGATGATGATGATGATGATTATTATTCCCACTTCTGTTCTAGTTAGACACTCCTTCAGATAAATGCCATTTAGGGGAGGCTATGTACATTATTATTATTATTTGCTACTACTTCTGCTCTATTTAGATTCTAAAAATTTTGCACACAGTCATATTATTGGTTTTTGGAATTGTTATTGTCACTACTACTAGTATTAAACTGAGAGAGTTGTTGTAGATATAACTTATAATAGTATTACTGTTATTACCACAGTTCCATTTAGTTGATATACTGTATATATACAGTGGTACCTTGGTTCACGAACGCTTCTGTTTGCGAACAGGAAGTTCAGCAAAATTTTGCTTCCGTTCGCGAACTTCACATCATCTTCCTTGCTCTGACACATGGTCGTGGCTTCCTCTTGTCGAGATCGCAGTTTGATTCGGTTCACAACCAGAATCGTGGAACGAATTAAGTTTGTGAACCGTGGTACCACTGTAATATTTCAATGTATTAAAAAAATATTTCATTTGAGAGACTAGAACAACTAATGCACTATTAAAACCCACTATTAATAACTTAATTATGATAGTGTTGATGATTGTTAAAGCTGAAATGTTGGCAGATATACAAAAAACACAATCATGCCGTTGTACATTCATTAAAAAAAAAAATCATTAAAAGTATTTTTAAATGCAATTAATAATCAGAATCTGTTTTGATATCAGCCTTATGTAATCCCCTCTGTGGTAGAAATACGATTGAGAGAGGGAGGGAGGATTGTTAACAATGATCATGCTGATAGAAAGAAGAGGGATGACCTCATCAGACTACTGATACTTCTTCACTGGCCAATCACGGGCTGGAGCAGAAAGGTAAAGACAGGCTGTTTGGCAGACTCTGTAGATCTCAGGATGAATGGACAGAAATACAAACCTCAGGCAGGGAAAACAGTTCACTTATACTGTATGGGTGGAATTGATCAAAACTTGAGCCCATGGCATCCAATCAGCTTCTCTCTTCAGTTTGTTCAGTTAGGATTTAAAAATCAAAGAGAGAAGCTGATTGGTTGCCATGAGCAATTGCTCCAGATTCTGTCTGCTCCAGTTTTGATAAATTCCACTCTCTGTATTTTAACTGTTTAGTTACCTGTTTGTCTAAAGGCTCATCTTTAAACAATGAACTAAGCTAAATGTACACTAATACTGGATATATAAGACTATATATTAAAACTGCACATCGTTTTATAAAACCTTTGCAGAGAATGAAGAAATAACCCTTCCCTGGTATTTAACATATATTGCAAGGATTTTGGCAAACATCATTGCAGAGTCTTACCTGCTGCCATTTGTACAGAAGATTACACATGGAAACCATTCACTTCCTACTGCAGCCACTTCCTATAACCTGAGGAGGTAGGGGTGTTCCTGCTACAGTGACGTGATCATTATTGTATGAGAAAACTGTTTTGGGAGCAGCAGTGAGCCAATCATATAGGAAAATTACAAATGTCAGGGATTTTTCAGGGATTCATACAACATACAAAAATGTTTGCATTTTTTGTTTTAGAACATCATAGCTAGCTGCATATTGAACCAGAATGGTAATTTTTATTAAAAGAGAACTATGAGGTTAGTGCTTTTAACTCACCTCATAGTTCTAGCCGACCTGTGACAATGGAACTGTTACAGGTCGGCTCAGTAGATCGGGAGGGGAGCGAGCACATACCGGCGTTCGCTCACTTCTCGATCCTGTCACGGCTCTCTGCCGTGACAGGGGAGGGGCTGGATTCCCCCCTCCCCGATCCGCCAGCGCTGACTGGCGGAACGGACGGGAGAGGGGGCGTGTACAGCTGGCTCTGCCTCTAGAACTATGGGGAAAAGACTTAACCCCATAGTTTCCCTTTAACACAAAATGATTTTTAAAAATGCTTGTGTGTAACAGTTAGATATGTTATATCAAATTTTCTCGCTCCTGTGACAGACTACAATCTCAATACAAATTAGTGAACTAAACCTGAGATTGTAGTACAAGGAGTGAGCTTGGGGCGGTGGCTATTTTACAACACACACAGGGACCATGGGGAACAAAAGTAGCCCCCTCCTGAAAGAAGGACAGTGTCAGCACCAATTCAGAGATGATTTGAGGATCTACAGCCGAGCAATACACATATAAGATACATTTTTGTTATTAGTTCAGGTACTTGAATGTTTTTTTTATGGTTTAACTGCTGAGTTTAGTGTCACTTTAACATAAGTTGTATTACCGTTAAAGCAAATAACCTTGTTTTGGCTTCAGAGCTGATTGCTCACTAAGAATGATATGATGCAGCTGATGATCATACAGCAAACAAGCTAGTGTACACACATACACTATATTGTGAAATGTATTGGGACGCCGGCCTTTACATGCACATGAACTTTAATGGCATCCCAGTCTTGGTCCGTAGGGTTTAATATTGAGTTGGCCCACCCTTTGCAGCTATAACAGCTTTTACACTTCTGGGAAGTCTGTCCACAAGGTTTAGGAGTGTGTTTATAGAAACGTTTGACCATTTGTGAGGTCAGGTACTGATGTTGGACGAGAAGGCCTGGCACGCAGTCTCCACTGTAATTCATCCACAGGTGTTCTACCGGGTTGAGGTCAGGACTCTGTGCGGGTTAGTCAAGTTCCTCCACTCCAAACTCCCCCATCCATGTCTTTATGGACCTTGCTTTGTGCACTGGTGGGCAGAACACTTCTGCGCACTGTGCTCTGCAGCATGCGCTGACCCCGCTCTGTGATTTTATGTGGCCTACCACTTCGTGGCTAAGTTTCTGTTGTTCCCAGTTGCTTCCACTTTGTTATAATACCACTAACAGTTGACCGTGGAATATTTAGTAGCAAGGAAATTTCATGGAACACCTGAATCCAATGATTTGGAGGGGTGTCCCAATACTTTTGGCAATATAGTGTATATATCGATTTATATTTTGATATATTTCTGTTAATGGGTGGCATACGCATAGTAAATCTTGAATGCATCTGGAAAGCACATGTGCACTAGCAAAAGATATGTAACAACAAGTGCCTTTCAAACACCGGCTAAGAACTGCAAGCAGATGTCCTTCGCACGGCACTAGCACCCCTAGATTGCGGTGATGAGTATAGGAAATATACTCATCAGCACCATAGGGGCACTAGTTCCATGTAAATAATGTAAAATCTGCGCTTATGGAAGGAGTGAAATATAAAAGCTGCTGCGCTATGGTTTGTAGAAACTGTGAAAAGCTGCACATTCACTTTTTTCACTAGTTCCATGTAAACTGACTCCACCTAGTGTATATACATGAACCGCATAGTGTACTACATCCCCCGCTACTACATAAGGCATAATCTTCTGCTGCTGTTATCCAATATATTGTAAGTTCTATTGGGGAAGGTTTTTGCCACTGTTGTAGTCAGCCTCCATTTTTAAGGCCCAGTGCACAAGGGCACATTTTAATCTCAGCTTGTAAACACTCATCTGAAGTGCATCAGATTTACAAAGAAATTCCAAAGCATACAAGAATTCTCACGCTATCTAGAAGTTCAACATCAGCTCCTATCTGGGTGTCTTGAATACAAATTCAGAGCGCTGGCTGAACTTCAGTCAACTACATACAGAAGAATAGTTACCTTATTCTTCACTCCTGCCTTACTTCTTCCCCACCGGTTCTAGAACAGACGACCAGTCCCACAAAGCCAGCCCTTCTCTTTCCACCTCCTCACCAATATACAATAGAAGGCCATCGGCCACTTCTGGGCCTGACTGGAGTTCAGGCTATGTACCAGGCTTATGGTGAATCCTGAAGCGTACATTTAGGTCAAGGTGAAAGGAAACCTGTACTGATGGACTATGGCTGCTGCTAACCTCCTTCTAAAAATACTAGTTTCCTGGCTGTTACTGTTCTGAGTCGGTGACCTAGAATAACTATGCAGCCAGTGATATCAGAACTCATGATCTGTATCCTTATTCCAGGTCAGTGGCTTATAAAGTGTAGAAGACCTTGGGTCAGTATGAGAGCCATACAGCTACCAATTTTAGAAGTACAGGTCAGCAATGGCAGCCCCCTTCCAGTTTACTTTGAGGAGATGAGGTTAGGGGTTATGTTTAGGAGTTAAGACAGTTAAGGGTCAGTAACTTATTATTAGCTTTCTGGTGTGATAAATGAGTTTCCCAGATGTAATAAATGTGCACTGAATCATCACATTCATTACAAACACTCATGCCAAATATGTATGCACTAAGAAAAGGCATCCACGTGGAAGATATTGCTGCTGAGCATTGGTGTCCTGAAAAGTTTGGAGCTGTAACTCATTACACCAACTTCAAGAAGATGAAAATTAAAAGAGATGTAACTATATAGTATTCAGTTTGTTAACAAACTAAGCATCATAGACAATTTTATTTTTAATTTTAAAAACAACAACAACTTGTTTTCAGCATTTCTTAAATCTTTGTTGCAATCGCATTGCTGCTGATCTACTGCACCTTCTTCTCACCATTTTAATGTCTACACGCATGCCTGTGTAATGTGAGTGGAAACTGCCACTTGTAGACTCCATCAGAGGCACATGTGACAGGGTCACAGCACAGGAGTTTAACTGGGAGACAAGGACAGAGCGTTGTCACCCTCAAACCGGAAGTTCCTGAACAAAAGACCTTAATGGCAGAATAACCAGTTATTATTTTAAAGTGACACTAAATTCAGGACTTAAATCTTAAAAATGCGTTCAAGTCACTTCCTGTAACTATGAACAAAAATGTATCTTATTTGTGTATCACTCGGTTGTAGATCCTCAAATTATCTCTGAATTGGTGCTGACACTGTCCTTGCTTCTGGCGGGGGGCTACTTTGTTCCCCTTAGTCCCAATTTGTATTGAGATTGTTATTGTTATTATTGTTGTTATTAATATTATACAGCATAGGCTGCATAGCCTCCCCCAAAGTTTATACCCCCAGTTTTTTACCATAATGCTATGAATAGCATGTATAAAGGTATATGTGGGCTTAGTAACGCATTGGACTGTGGGCCAGTTTTTTGGCGGTGGAATGTGTGACCGCCAATAGGTGAAGCATTCCAACGCTTTCTTAGCTGTTCCAGGGCAGATCGGCATCGCAAATCGTATGTGCAGGACAACCGATCCGCCCTGGAACAGCTGATCGATCCTGAAATGTCACTGCTATCTGACTCTGTGAGTGCGATCTCACATTCCACCGCACTCACAAAGTCGGACAGAAGTGACATTTCAGGACCGATCAGCTGTTCCAGGGCAGATCAGTTCTCCTGCACATACAATTTGCGATGCCGATCTGTCCCCCCTAACCCCCCGCTCCTCATTCAGACTCACCTGGCCAGAGCCTCACAGGATCCCAGACACACTGTGTGCAGGGTGCGGGGTATGTGACATACGCTTCTCCTCTCCCGCCGCCTGTAACCAGGAGCCGTGAGAGGAGGAAAGTCACAGGACCCGCCCCCTTGCTGAGAAGACCCTGCACTACCGCATATTCCACCGGGGGGGGGTGCCCAGGACCGGACCTCACTGGGCCCCCCCACAGCCTCAGACCCTGAGGCCCCAGCGGTAGTTCCGCCCCTGTAAAGGGAGCCGCAGCAGAGGGATGAAAGAGCCACATGCGGCTCTGGAGCCGCAGGTTGCTGACCCCTGCCCTAGCCCATTAGATGCCATTTATCCTATTGGGTTGTTTTGTTTTTACTAGAATAGTAGTATTAAACAAATAATTGTTCATTATCGTTATTATTGTTGTTATTGTTATTATACATTATAAACTAAATAGCCTACCCCAAGCCCATTAGATACCATGTATCCTACTTGTTGTTTTAACTAGAACAGTAGAAGCATTAAACGAATAGAATGTATGTTTTTTGTTATTATTAAAGTTATTACTGTTATCATTCGTCAACATAAACTATATAAACCTCTTCCAAGCCATGTATCCTACTTGTTTTTTTAACTAGAAAAGTAGTAGTATTAAACAATATAATTTATTATTTTTATTATTATACAGTATACACTATATAGCCTCCCCCAGCCCATTAGATACCATTAATCTTACCTGTTGTTTTTTTTTAACAAGAAAAGTAGTAGTATTAAACAAATATAATTTATTATTACTGTTGCTATAATTTTTTTTTATTTACAGCATACACTATACAGCCTCCCCCAGCCCATTCGAAGCCATTTATCCTA
>NW_017307085.1:290043-346215 GCF_000935625.1 Nanorana parkeri
TCCCCTCACCCCAGCCCATTAGATGCCATTTATCCTACTTATTTTTTTACTGGAACAGTACTAGTATTAGAAAATATAATTTATTATTGTTATTATGATTATTATACATCATACACTATTATAGTTTCTTCCTAGCCCATCCTACTTGGGTGTTTTAACTAGAACAGCAGTATTATTAAACAAATATAATGTACCGGTATCTGTTTTTTTTATTATTATTATACATCATACACTATTATAGACTCTCCCTAGCCCATTAGATGCCAATGATCCTACTTGGGATTTTTTTGGGGGTGGTAACCAGAACAGCAGTATTATTAAACAAATAAAATGTATCTGTTTTTTATTATTATTATTATTATTATACATCATACACTATTATAGACTCTCCCTAGCCCATTAGATGCCAATGATCCTACTTGGGATTTTTTTGGGGGTGGTAACCAGAACAGCAGTATTATTAGAAAAATATAATTAATCTGTTTATTATCATTATTATACAGAATACACTATGTAGCCCTCCCTCCCCCAGCCCATTAGATGCCATTTCTCCTCCTTGGCTCTTAGTAAAATAATAAACTAATATCAGTAACAGAAACAATAGTAGAAATTGCTCCCACTCCAGGCTGTGAAATAAGAGTGTATGCAGGGAGCAGTCCCCCCCTCCCCTTCCTCCAGTGTGATGGCGCCCCCGGCAGCAGTCGGGAGGTAGAGTCGGTCTGCAGTGAGTGGGTGGAAGGGTTAAGGGAGCAGAGTGAGCGGATGAATGGCAGAGCAGTGGGAGGGCCTGTGTGCAGTGCCGGGTTAGGTGGAGGAGGATTAGTGCTGCGGGGAGGCTGTGACACTCAGACATTGCTGCAGAGACGGAGGAAGGAAGACACAGGCGGAGTGCGGGGCTGATCGCTGGGATTTGGAGGGGGGTCATTGTGGAGCCTTTGTGGGCGCCCCGGACAACAGGGTGCAAAGATGGCAGGCTGGGTGCCCCCTTGTGTGAGCAGGATGTCTGGCTTTGTGATCAGACCTCTGGCTCATGGAAATGAGGTAATGCCGTACCTTGGGAATCTGGCACAGTGACATTTCAGGGGAGGACTGCCAACCCCCCCCAGGATATGGAGAGAAGGGTCACAGAAGTACAGACACTTGTAACAATGTTGTTACATGTAACTCTTAGAACTGACCTGGGATTTAACTCTTGAAGCGACCTAGGATTTCACTGGAAGCGATCTGGGATTTTGGAAAGGCGTGCAGATCACGGTACGCAGGGGCGACCCATTTGGCCCATAGAGTAAAATGTCAGTGTTTGTGGCAGGCATGCATGGTGGTGTTGAAAAGTACAGAGATCACTCTTTCAGGACTCTGGCACCTTTTAACAGGAAAATGTTGTTGTTATTATTATTATTATTATTTTTTAAATTTATTTTTTAATAATAGAGTTTGTGATATCTGCTCGCTTTGTTGCGGTGCACAAGATGCAGTGATGGAGTGATAGCTCTTTGGGCAGATAGATTGCACTATGCCATGTTAGTACAATCCTTCCATTCATTTGTTGCACCTGGTGGGACTTGTTTTTAGGCTCAAGTATTATTGCATCACTCTTTTTTTATATAAATGTTTTTACTTGGGGTCAACAGTAAGCTAAAGGGCATGAAGACGGCGATCCATTTTCACCGGCTTTGCGGCAAAATTCAAAATGTTTTGGGGTATCGTTTCAGATGAGGACGGCCATGGAGTCAGTTCACTCTACTTGTGGTGCAAGGGATGCTGGGAGAACCAGTGCTGGTGCTTTAGAGCACGGGTGACTAAACTGGCCCTCCAGCTGTTGTGGAACTACAAGTCCCATGAAGCACTGCTAGACTTTGACAGCCACAGACATGACTTCCAGAGGCGGAGACACGATGGCGATTTGTAGTTTTACTACAGCTGGATGGCCAAAGTTTGCCTTAAAGGAAACCTGTCCTGAGAAAATATATAGGCTGCTTGCAGGGCTCTCCTTTTTTAAAATTCTGTTTGCCTGGCTGTGAATACAGGTGACCCGGAGCAAGTGTTATAATTAAGACTTTCTGGGCTCAGAGACTGTAAACTTTGAGGCCAGGGAACTAGTATTTTCAGAAGGAGAGGTCAGCGTGGGGGGGCTTTCCTTTTATTTCTATAGCTGTGGGTTTCCTAAAGCATAGAGGTGGTGGCTTTGATCTGATTTATGAGGATTTGTTGCAACACTAGTTATTGTACGATTCCGTGGAAGTATTCTAAACTATTTCCTGCTTGGCTGCAGGGTGAAACATGTCAGACAGGCCCTTCTAGGATGTGATACATTTTAATGATTAATCCTAGTGACCAAATATGTGCACAGGAAGCTTTCAGGAGGGCACGGAATGAGCCCATACTGGGGAGACTGACCTGCAGAGTGTTATCTCATGGTACATAAGACACATACAAGGTTGTTTGATATGTCGGTTCCAAAACAGAGGTGGCTGCATGCAATGTGAAATGACTCCCAGTGAACAGGTTTCATTTTTCACTGGTGCAAAGCTGTCGGGATAATCTGATATGATTACTTGTTGGTTGCTATTGGCTATTGCACATTGGACTCACCATTGACCTTGTTAAATAATAACAACATAGACCCAATATTAGGTTCCCCCCCCACATAGTGAGTCCAGGGTCTGTTCATAATGAAATTACATCTGTCGGGAAGAGTTCACCTATTTTCAGAGGGTGACGGAGGTTATATTGTACAGAAAAAAAAAAGCTGATGTTTGGAGTATGTAGGAGAGAAGGGAAAATGATTGCTCCAGTGACTCACGCTGACTGGCCAATAACTGGCAGGACTCCCAAGTTATGGTTGTAATCATCTCACAAGTGTGGTTTACTTTAACCACAGCTGGCTTCCCCTGCATTGTTCTGACTTTATAGTGCAATTTAAGATGTCACATTTCATGGAACGCAAATGTGAGCCGCAGATTGGTGCCTATTGGCCTGCTGCAAATTGCACTCTTTGTTAGAAAAAATGAATTATTTCTTCTCTCTGTTTTTGTGTTTATACTTTTTGTGTTGATTTGTAAATCAAGGAAGGGGGGAAAAAATAAATATTGCAAAATAATGATCATGAAAAAGAAAATTTTGTGTTATGTTGTACCAGAAAATATAATTTAAGAAAAAAAATAATACATAGCATTGATTTTCTTTTTAACTTGTGCAAAGCAGATTGTTCTTAACCCTAAGAGTGTGCAAAGAGCGGCAATGGAATGTCAACTGTAATAATTCATATTGCCCAGCCTGATTTCTTCTTTCATCAGTTTACAGCTAGGAAAATGAAAGATGGCTGCTGATTGGTTGCTGTGGGTCACAGCATTGGCCATATGAAATAATCCAGTTTGTGTTGTAAAAAGCCGTTGATGTTTTGTACCTATGCTTAGCAAGCATGCATTCATACAATTAATAATCACCAGTTATTCCATTGCATTAATGTATAGATAATGTGTTCTGTTATCTGTTGGCCTGGGAGCTATGGCTCAGGCATGTCTGGTTTAAGCGCGTCAGTCGTTGTTCACAAGTTACTTGTATAACCTTATCCTATTACGAATTTTCAGTACGGCAAACGACCGGTTTGTAGTTGAAGGTACAAAGTGCCATGCCAGAGTCTAAAGAAATCATGCAATGTTGGGAAATATGTACAGTAAGAATGAGAGTAACGTCTTAAAGGGGCGGTCCTCCCAAAAGCAATATTTTGGTTATAAGTGGAGACTGTTGGGCTGATTTTGTCACCGTCTCCCTGTATGTCTTGAAAAACCCCAATAGTAAGATTTCTATGCCATGATTCCTAACTCTTCTGGGGGTTTTGAGTGTTCCCACCTACCTTGGTGTGTTCAATTGTTGTATTTCCCATAATAAAAAAAATTTAAATAAACAAACCCAACAGGAACAGTGGGAACCCCTGATAATGGCCACATCCTGTGTACAGACCCAGGAACTGGAGTGCAGAGATCTCATCAGTAGGATCTCTACAGGAAAGATAGAGAAATGTCCGGTGCATCAACCAGTATCTACTTACACAGAAATCTCAGTTATGCCTTTTAATGTCATAACCTGTATAATACCAGGAGATGGTATTTACTATATTACATCATCTTACTGGCTGTTAAAAAATGTAGTGTTGGAAGTTTTGATCATACAGTAACATGCAGAGAGCAGTAGATGAATCCTTGTCATTTCTTAATGACATACATTATTAAAAGGTCACTGTCCAAAGCAGAGGGTCGTGCTGGGATCATCATTGCCTCAGAAGTGCAGGTTATCCAATTCCGAATGTAGTGTTGCACCCTGCAGCATTTCTTGGCTTCAGACCCTCAGCTGGCTTTGTTTTTATCCATCTATTGTCAATTTGCTCTTGTTCTGTGGCTAAATTGATTTCCAGTAAATAGACTTGAAATTGTTGCTTTTGCACCAGTGATTCTAAGCAACCTATCTCTTGATCACAACTATGTGATGGGTAGATTGCGATCCTACTGTTTTACCAGCTCCTTACCCCAGCAGCCATATTTCAGATACGTTGTATACTACAGACCTGTGTACTCTGTATTACTTACTCCTAACCCCTGTACTCTGCATTTCATAGATCTGTGTTACATACTACAGACCTCTGAACTCTGCATTACATACCTCTAACACCTGAACTGTGCTTTACTTACTCCTGACCCCTACATTATATACTGCTGACCCCTGAAGTCTGTTATTTACCTCTGAACTCCACATTATTTACTCCTGCACTCTGCATTATATGCCGCTGACACCTGAACACTGCATTACTTCTGACCCCTGTACTCTGTGTTACTGCTGATGCCTGAACTCTACGTTACTTACTCCTGCACTCTGCATTATATGCTGCTGACCCCTGAACTCTTCATTACTTATTCCTGACCCCTGCACTCTAGATTATATACTGCTGACCTCTGAACCTTGTTACATACTGCAGACCACTGCACTCTGCATTGCTTACTCCTGACCTGCCTGCCATTCCTCAAATGTGTTGCATACTACAGACCTCTGAACTTTTCATTACTTACTGCTGACTTCTGCACTCTGCATTCTATACTGTTGACCTCTGAACATTATGTTACATACTATAGAGCCTTGCACTCTTCTTCTTACATACTCTTGACCCCTGCACTCTGCATTATATACTACAGACCCCTGCACTCTGTGTTATATAATAATCTCTGAATTTTTGAACTCTGTTTCTACTGATCCCTCTTCAAACCTTTGTTACCTTTTGAATGGTGCCTTGCTAGGTTTGGTTCAGGTAGACCTCTACCTCTCCAGGGTAGCCTACCTCTGATCTAGGCCATCACATCCCAATAAGGCCTTAGGGGATGGAGGAGCTGCCATTGCTGACTTGTTTTAGAAGGTGCAGGCTTCAGGGATGCCGTGATCCTATTTCACTAACTAATGAGTCACAGATCTGCAACTGGCATGCAACCATTGAAGTGTCAGGACCCGTGGCGTGCACATACCTGTTCCAGGTTAGTTACCAAATAGCGAGGAAAAAAAAGGAAGGTAACAGCTTTTGTGCTTGCACTTTTAAAACCAATCCAGCATTGGTAGTTTACATAATCCTTATCGGAAAGGTTCCTACGTTGTCTTAGTTGGCTCTACAGCACTGTCATCTTGCCTCACACATAATGGATGTACTTTAAAGGCAATCTGCAATGGGAGAATTATGTACAGTATTACAGCTGACCTCTCCATCTAAAAACATTAGTTGCTTGGCTATAAGGCTGATGCTTTGGTTTCACTTTAATGCAAAGGCTGCAGTGGTACTATCCCTCACTGCAAGGGTTAACTACTAATTTTTCAAGGGGTATTCTTCAAAGCAGTTTTAATTACCTGATCCCTGCTAACCTGGCAGTCGGCGCTCTCCTCTTCCCCCCTGATCCAGCTTCTGGTCTGTCTCTTGGCGTCCTCGCATGTATTTCAGGGCCATGGACCCTGCATTGTACATGACAGCCCTCCAACCTCCAGAGCGGAGGGGAGAGAGTCTGCATGCACCAGCCTTGGATCCTGCTGGAGCGGGGATCAGGTAAGTAAATGTATTTGACAGAATCCCCTTAGACAAAGAACTTACGCTTGCAGTGCTGGGGTAGCGTGAAAATGGGTGGAATTGGATAATACCTTAGTTAGGGAGTTATTTATGCATTTCTATACATGATATGTAGAAAAGAGACCTGAAAGAGGGACTCGAGGAAGAATGGACAGTGGCGATTTGGGTCCAAAAGAGGGACAATTGGGGGCTATGCTTATTGGTTTCACCTAAATATGGGAGTTGCATATTTCCTATCTCGGGAGTCTGCTTTGCAATTTTAAGATTTTGAAGGTTTATCTCTCTTTGCGGTGCTCATATGGGTGTTCTTGTTCTCTGCTATATGTTTAAAGTGTATTTCCACTTTTTGCAGTCAAAATTGAGAAAAACCCCTCTTTGTTTTGTACTGTGTTCCTATTCACACAGCAAATCTAAAAAAAAGTTTCTTACATTTTAGATATCTCTATTTAGTAGGCCTTTGAATGCTCCTCTCAGTTTCAGGCACAGCAAACTCTGACTGTCCAAATAGAAAGATTTAGCACAGACTGAGCATCTCTCATTGACATACATTGTCTTCAGATCTTTAACCCTTTGTCAGAATAGACAGTCCTGCTCATCTAGTTTACATGTGATAATGAAATCTGCCAGCACAGTACAGATAGGTTTCAAATAATTAACCCTATCTTCCCCCTAACCCCCCAGACAGTGAGAACTAAGCAGGATTTTTTTAGTCTTGGAATTAGCAGAAAGATGTAAAAAGGTAAGCTGCAACTTTTAATTTTTTTAAGTCATGGGAACATGTAACAAATATAAAGTAGGTGTAATCCCAGTTTTTCTGCGGAAGTGGATATACACTTTAAAATGCAGGCTTATTCATGCTGTGTGTGTGTAAAACCGCCTCTCCAAAGCCTTCTTAAGTAGTGTTTTGCCCTCGCGAAGAACATGATCCCATCTCTGAATCGTCATCGAGTATTAGTCAGTGTTTGTCAACTTCAAAATAGCAGCCAACAATCTGACGGGCAGCCTGATTTGTGTTTATTGTCTCCTCAGCAAGTCATGTTAATGTCGTCCGGCGTTTTTGTCCTGTCCCTCTGTCTCCGCAGTCTCTGGTGAGTGGTGATTTTTATCATAAAGAATCAAAATGAATATATGAGTGGTGCTGTCAGTGATCCAGTTTGTGATGGGAGGGTTGTGTTTATTTTAAAGTCACGGTGCATTAACTCTCTAATGCTGTTTTGCATGCCCCAGTGGTCACACCGTTTGGGGGGAGTGCGGCACTTTCACGGCGGAGGTTACAGAGGTCGTTGTTGATGTAGGCGCGGTGGTCTGACAATCAAAATATTTTTACTAAAATGCTTACTCCAACTTTTTATATATATATTTTTTTGCGAACGGATTAATTAGATTTAGGAGGACTGCGTGAAAAGTGTAAATCTGTTGGAAGCAAAACATCTGCCCTCAAGTTTAGTAAAATGTCACAAATCGTCGCTGTGGTCTCAATTGACCGATTGCGAATGACAGTAGTTTAGCGCAAGATGGAGCTTGCTGCCCTCATTCTGGGAAGGAAATTTCAACAAATTTTGGGCGTTGTACAACAATCTTCTAGTACATCGAATGCAGCAGCTCACATTCACCATATCTGCTAACTTGGTGAAAGTTTACAAATCCTGTACTGGTTCTATAGGCAATTTACTACTATTACTGAACTGTTAATGCCTTCAGAAATTGTACTGAATTGTATTGAACGTCAGGCAGATATGAAAGATACAATTTACTGCCGCTCTGTATTCATTAATACAGCATTACATTGATCATTTTTTAAATGCAAGCAGTACCTGACTGCGACTTGGTATCGGTCTCGGGCAGTCTACTGTACAGTTTGTGCAGCGGAGCTCAGAGATGGTGAGGGAGAAGCGGCACAAGGAGCCAGTCAGGTGTGCTGCAGTAGAAGGAGCATGCCGATAGGAGGGACCAGAATAATAGAGAGCTTATCGGTGTGCTGCTTCTCCTTTCACTGCTCCATCAGAAGGTGTGGGTGGTAGAAGGACCTGTAAGTAAAAGGGAAATGGCAGCAGAGAAAGATCAAGTCTGCTCCCCTGCCAAGACAGGTCTGTGAATTTCAGGACAGGATGGACATTACTAATCCTTGGGCAACACATTTCCATCCAGAGTTGCATTGACTTTTCACTAAGATCTTGTAGTGAGGATTGGAGACTCGGACTGCTGCGTACATTCTTCTCCAGCGCATCCTGCAGATTCTCTGAGGTCTGGACTGTAATGGCCAATCCATGTGTAAAAAGCATGTCTCATGCTCCCCGAACCACTATTTCACAATTTGAGCCAGATGAATCCTGGCATTGTCATCTCAGAATATGCCCGTGCTCCTGGGATTTGTCCAGATAGATAGATAGATAGATAGATAGACAAATAGACAATTTTCCACCTGATGATTGTTTTTTTTTTTCTGCTTTGTTCTTATACAGTACACATTAAACCACACAACAATGCACTTTAACTTGCATTTTATGCTGTTAATTTAATGAATATTTTTTCTGTAATATAAAGTCTACATGCTTTCATGACACGGTGAGGAAAGAGGGCAAAAATAGACTTTTCGTAGTAAGAGTAATCCCTCCCCCCTCGAGTCCTCTGTCTTTAACTATTGTTGAGTCATTGCTCGCATGGTCTTCATGAGAGGATACTGGAGTCATGTGACATGTAAGTGCCACAAGGGGGGGGGAATTGATTTTATTATGTGAAAAGGATATGTTTATGGACTGCTTCCTTATCATTTTAGGATGGCATGCAGGCAGAAGATTTCAGTAATGGTATGTTAATTTGACACTGTAGGTCCATGTTAAAGTGGCTTTCAAATAAGAGCTTTCCCGCATGCCAGTAATTTGCTCTCGAGTGATTCAGCATATTGCCATTATCCGGGTGTGTTTAGATTGGCCATCTACTGTTCTCCTTCCAAGTGATGTTTCAGATATCAGCTTGCTGCTGACAACTAGCTGGTGTAGGAAAATGTGTATGTATGGTTTAGGTACTATCCACTTAAAAGCATTTTAGTATGCGAGAACATTTTAAATGTTCTGATATTCATAAAAAAATAAACCTTGGATAATTCTTTTTAGATGAGCCATCTGTATGCTCCTCCGTTATGTAGTGCTTGCACTAACTACTGAGATCTGGCCCTTTCATTTCTGCTCAGCTCATGTGGAATGGTAAAGGTTCAGGATGAATTGTGTTGTCTAGCGGTTGTATGTTTTCATTTATATGTCAAGTTGAACTACAGCGAGTCCTTTTGTGCTCATGATAAAGGAATAGCCCACCTTGGGGAAATTTCTTAAGGAAAAAAATAAAAAAGGACATTGTGTAGTCCACAGTAGATGAATGGGTTCCCTAGGCCTGAGCTGCATCATCCAACTTCTCTGGTGGCCTTGTTTTTGCATCTTACAATCAGCATTGCAGCAGCTCGTTGTCAGGAGGCTATGACGGGTGACCCTTGTCAATCAGAAAACCTTGTATTCACACCATAGTGATTCATTGCTTTCACATTGAAAGTGCAAAACCCTTTAAGCTTGGGGAGACTAGTAGTGCCAATAGATTACACAGATATTAAAGTCACCCTTTCCTTTACCCAAGCAGGGCAGGGTTAGAGAGTCACTTATAGCTGAACCCTGCAATAAGTAAATATTGTCTAAGTACAAGAGGGATTTGTATTGTTACTTAAATCTTGATGTGCTTTGTGTATTTCTTCAAGATCTGTTCATTAATTCAGTATAAAACCTAATTTGGCTCCTTTACCCCCAACAAGCAATATATAACTTACTCGGGAATTATGTGCTTCATTTAATTTGCCCTGCATGGGAAAAGGAAAGGACCACTTTAGGGTTGGGAAGAAACCAATGCCCATCAATTTCAGCCACTCATTTCCTGTGGCTCTGATCTAAAGGAAGGCAACTGTGCAGCTTCTGTCAACTTCACCTTATAGGAGAAATAAAAATGACACAATTGCTGCCCTATCTGACTGATTTGTTTTATGAGAGGTGGTCATCATGTCCTATACCTTTCCAAGCCATTAACAAATGTTAAAGATAGGCAAGTGTGGTTAGTCTTCCCTTTCAAGTTCTTCTGGCCATTCTCAAGGGTTTCCTTTAGGTAATATGTGAGAGATTGTTCTAGTTGAACATAATTTTATATGAACAAAAAGAATGTTCAGCTTGCGGATCTTGCCCCCATGTCCCGTCATGATCTTGTTTCTTCACCAGCATACTGGAATTATGGAGCCATCTTTTTACTATGTATTTTTAGTTGTAGAACAAGTATATGGTTCAGCTGCATGGTAAGCCCCCATTGTGCTCTGTCCCATTGGGATCAATGATCTGTATCTGTAAAGTGACACGCACAGAGCTGACACAGCCATACAGCAAGCCATAAAGTGTAGTGCTGAGGAAGGCTGCTTCTCTATAGTATGTTGACCTGAAGATCCAGCTTTGACTGTACACATCGTTAGTCAGCCTTTGACATGATTGGGTTTCTGTCAAATGCTGTTTAGTTAAGCATAGCTATCATAAAAAGTGGAACAGTTCCCTCAGAGCGAGCATGTGCGTCTCTTGCCTATGCATCAAAATGGATGTAGCACATATGTATAAATTCCTATATTTAGGAACAATGTTTATAACAAAATACATTGGAGAATGATTGCACTCGTGTGTATCAGCTGATGCAACAAAATTCATGATTAATGTATCTGTAGTTGTTTGTGAAAAGCAGTCTATATGAAATGTTTGCTTTTTTTTTTTCTTCACCTATTGACTACGTACAGTTAAACTTGGTAACCACCTGTAAGAATGCATTGCATTGGGACTGCACATTATTGCTGTGCACAGACTTCCTTATAGTGACAATGGTGGATCATGCCTGTGGAATGTGTGAGTGAGTTGGCGCTTGCTGTTGGGCAGCAAATGTGGGTCCCATGAAGGCAAGTAGCCTTTGTGTTAAGTAGCATGCTGTATGCTCATCAGGGCCGTTCTATAAAGAGGTAGTCTGGGGCCGTTTTGCCTCAGGCGGCATATCATTGGGTCCCCCGGCTTTAGATGGCAAAAAGTGTAGGTACACCCTAGAATGGTGGACCATAGTAGTATACGAACAGACCGCACTATCCAGAGAATTCCAATAGTTCAGACTTTATTGAAATTCACAGCAAATCCAGTGTAACAGTGAATAAAAGTGTGTAAAGCAACAAATACCAGCACCTCCATGAATAAGCCTACGGGCGAAACATGTGAGAGGTGTAGCTAGTTGGGGGTTTGTGGTGCTGGTATTTTCTGTGAATTTCAATAAAGTCTGAAGTATTGGAATTCTCTGGATAGTGCGGTCTGTTCATATACTACTACATTCCAAGGTGGAGATGCACATATTAGACCAGGACCTGGGGAGTCCTGATGGCGGCTAAGGAATTGGAGCGGTGAGATTTAATTTTGGCATTGCTCTACAATGGTGGACCATAGCTACGCAATTTGTGACCAGGCTGGAACTTGCCGCACATGTGGGTCCCATGAAGGTAAGTAGCCTTTGTGTTGGGTAGCCTACTGTGTATTATGTAAAAGGTTCCCTTTTAGATAGTACGCAGTAGGTGCACTGTGGTGCCATTATTTCTTAGTGGCGTCCCAGCATACGTAGCCATTGCATGTGTGTTGAATCACACCATGCGATTTAAATTAAAACAGAGGTGCCCTACCACAGAGGAGGAGGAGGAGTCCTAGAGAGAGGTATTCGATAAGTGTTACACTTTGAAGGCCTCATCCACACTGCCGCGCGAACTGTACCATATGCAAATAAATGGCTCCATACACATAGCTGCGTATGAAGCCGTGCATTTGCGTTGCGTAAAAATATGCAAAAACAATGGAACAGAGATGCGTCCGTATTTATTCGTATTTTACTCTAGAGCTGCAGCTAACGATTATTTTCAAAATCAATTAGTTAGCCGATTATTAAGTTCGATTAATCGGTTATTCGGATAAAAAATTAAATACATTTTAAAAAATGGCTCCTGTGATGGAACTACTAGTTTGTATTGAGATTGCAGTCCATCACAGGAGCAAGCTTGGAGCGGGGGAAGTAAAAAAGAAAAAGTGTGGTGTGCAATATAGTGAAATGAAAAGTGTAAAATTATACAGCCTGTCTGTCGGCGGCTGTCATCCCCCCCACACCTGCTCCTCCTTACTTCTTCTCCCCGCGTCCCTGTACCGATCGTGGATGTGGGCCGGCGGTGAGCGTGAGGCGGGAAGGAGGTGTGGAGTTTGGATGCGGGTGGGCGGGTCTGGCAGCGGCGAGCGTGAGGTGGGGAGGAGGTGCGGCGCGCAGCTTGTTTGGAGCTATGAACAGGGCCAACTAATCAGAGGCCGATTAATCGATGATTGAAAAAGTTGACAACTTTTTCAATAATCGATTATGTCGATTAGTTGTTGCAGCCCTATTTTACTCGCATATACGCTTGTTTGCACAGTTCATTAAAATTTCTATTACGAATGATGCATTCTGAGATTGCATATAGTGTGCGCGTATATGAGTATACATGTACGCGCGTATATACGCAATATACAATTTTGCTTTTGCGTTGTGTGTGTGAATGAGGCCTTAGCGTGCATGCACCTGGCATTGTCAGTGATTAACAGGTGCTCTTTATTTACAGACAGGTTAGCAGATGTCACCTGGCTGCACCTGGATAAGGACAGAGAGTTTCACAGTGCCCAACACTGGTGTCTGCTCATATTAGCGAAGGATTGGGTTGGTTTTATTTAGCTGTATAAAAGCTGTAATTCAGTTAACCTGCACCACAGTCACTTATTATCTTTATGGTTTGTGAGTCATAAAATGATTGGTACATATTTGCAGGCCTAAGCATTTTGCCCTTGCCTGAAAATGAGCTGCAGTGCTGAATACAGACAACGACTTGTACGTGATGACTGATGAGTAACGGCTTACTACCTTATACACAGGATTATCAATCGCACAGAAACGACGTTCCCTTCAAGAAGGGCAAGCACGTCGGAAAACACCGTGACTCCAAATTAAAGCGTATCTAAACCCAAAAAGCACACATTTTATTAACTCTTACAGTGGTGTTACCCACACACTGCAAGGGTTAAGTGCTTGTTTTTGCTCGGGGTCAAAAATAAGTTATGCTCTCACGATTCTCGGAGCCTCTCTCCCCCGCCACTGCAGCGATCTAAGGTCCCTTAGTCATCATGTTCTATACACAGTGTGTAGGACATGAGGACGCCGAGGGACATGCCATCAATGCAGGAGGGAGTGCTGTCGCACCTGGCTGGCTTCATTCAAGGATCGGATTTGTATATCTTTATTTTTGACCCTAGGCAGAAACGAGCACTTAACCCCTGCATTGTGGTGGTAGCCCCACTGCAAGGGTTAATACAATCTTTATCTGGAGTTGTTCTTTAAATATTTGCATTCATTTATTTTAATGTTTTTTTCCCCTCCAATTTTCTTTTGGTGATCCAGCCAATAACTCTGTATTTTCAAATTACTTTACCGGGCCAATCTGTCCAGCAAAAATGGCAGAGGGCTGGGACAAAACATATAACACTGACAGGGGTAATTACAATGGTCAGCTTTTATTAATTTATTGTAAAACCTTTATCCCGAAAGGACAAAAAAAACTGTTGCTGTAACAAGTTGTTGCCAGTTTCATGCAAGCCAATGCTGAATGTTGGTTGCCATTTTAGGCAAGGTGAGGTTTGCTATAGGTGCCTCCTATGGGATCATAGTGCACTGCCAACAATAACAGCTTTTGCACAGTTCTCTCCAGTTCTCATTAGCTCCAAGAATGTCCATATACCCATATATAGCCTTAAAATGGTAATAAGTCCCCATTAGGGAGACAGTAAAGGGAATTTGTTCGATTAAAAAAAAACAAAAAACATTACTATTTTAAAATATCTGGGATTTTTTTTTCCTGTGGTCTTGCCAAGAACAAGCAAATGTTCTAAAGAACAGCTTGAGTCGAGCAAAATGCATCAGTAAATTTTGGTAAAATTGGGTTATCGGCACTTTGTATTTTTTTTGTTTTTAAATGTGACCTGAACAAGCCTTAGAGGTCCCAAACATGATTGCAAGTCACGTATGCCTCCGGGGAGGGGGGCTAATTTAGTTCCCCCTCTAGAACACTATGGGAAGCTGCAAAGCTGGTTCCGCTGTCTCGTGTGGGATTGGCAGTGGAATGTAAACAAACCTCGGAGGCCCCCAGCACAATTGCAAAGCATGTTGCATCCGGGGAGGGGGGCTAATTTAGTTCCCCTCTAGAGACGGTCCTATAGAACCGTATGGGAACTGCAACGCTGGTGTGGCCTTCACACGTAGCATTGGCAGCAGAATGTAAACAAACCTCAGGGGCCTCCAGCATGACTGCAAGGCAAGTACACATCTGGAAAAGGGGGGCTAGTTTTGTTCGTCCCTAAAGTGCACTTATCCTTGAAGAAAACTTCCCCTTTACCCCACCCGCAGTCATGTGTTGTGAATTGTAAAAGCTGTTTTCCTCTTGCACTCCTATATGTAACGTGGAATGCGTGATCCAAGTAGGAGTGAGTGTTAGCGATAAGATTCTACACAATAGATAGGCGTACGCCACTCCAAGCATTGTGTCATCATCCTGTGCTTTCACTTCTAAGAAGTCTATCTGCTCATTAACATTGTTTTCCCCTCAGCACCTGTTAAAAGTTTATGCTGCGCTCCCGACAACCTTGAGTGGGTGAACTCCATTGAACTTCTCCCAGGCGTCTGTAGATTTAATATGATTTGGTTTTCAGCCATCGCTCGGACATTCCGGGAGTCTCCCGCTATAAGATAGTGGCTTCTGGACACCCGGGAGAGAAACCTTTTCTCCTGGAAAGGTTTACTCTGCTTTATCTAGCAGAGTAAACCTTTCCCTGCTGTCTGTTTGTTTGTTTTTTTTATTATTATTCTGACATCGGGGCCGCCATCAGAGAATAAAAAAACACACACACACACACACACACACACACACACACACAACAAACAGTATGGGAATGAATAGCTAGATTGCTATTGGCTATTTCAATTTGCAATAGCCAAATAGCAGGCTGGCTGTCAATCAGCAGAGGTGGACCTGAAGTTCTCCATCAGGTCCCCCTCTGCTGATTGACAGCAACAGAGGCCGGGTGCAATAGCCAGCCTGCTATTGCAAATTGAAATAGCCAACAGCAATCTAGCTATTCATTCCCATACTGTGTGTTTTGTTTGTGTTTTTTTTTTTTTTTTTTTTACTCTGACAGCAGGAGCTGTCAGAATACGAAAAAAAAACAAAAACAGCAGATAGCAAGGGAAGTATTAGCTTCTCTGCCGTCATTTAAGGGAGGTGCTCTCTCCTCCATCCCGAGAGGGCACCTCCCTGAAATGAGAAGGGCACCTACCTGAAACAAATTATTTCAGGTTGGGATGATGTATGGATTCTAATCTCTGTTGATGGGCCAGATTTCCATGCAAAGTATAAAAAAAAATTAATATTATAAAGTCGTAACTCAAAATGTGCGCCTTCAGAAAATAGACTTTGTTTTCCTTTTAATTGTCCTTTTATCCTGCTCTGTTCAGTCTGTTCTTACCGCCCATTAAACTTTCTGCAGTGTTCCTACTTTTCACGTTTCCCCTTTTTACAGCGTTTGTCGCTCATCTGCCTGATTTATGGGTAGAAGTAGGGAAAGGCGGAATCCTGCAGTTGACCTTGAACTGCTGAACTAAGCTTGGCTTGTGTGCAAGCTCCATAGAGCACCATGGAAAGAGGACAACCTGGGGTTCAGCAGCTGTTCTACTCCAACTCCCAGCATGCTCTGCTGATCACACAGGCCTTCAAGGAGCTGACGAACAGTGGGGTATAAACTGTTATTTCCAGGATCCTTGGTTGTCTCCTGTGCTGTCATCCTTTTTTAATAAGAAGATTGATTACTGTGTTATAATGCCCGTGTTTTAAAGATCTCGTGCTCTGAGAAAATTAAAAAAAATCATCAAACTACAGAAGCGTTTGGTGTCCTGTTCTGAGGTGTCAGATTATATCTAAACTCTGGCCACACACAAAAAAAAGAAAATTATATATATATATATATATTACATTTTTTATTTCTTTTCTTTATAGCCGATAAGGATATAACTCCAATTCATGTGTATCAAATGCCTTTACAATCCCAGATATTTTCTTGTAAATGTAGCAGTGAATCTGTGCTGTACAGATCCAGTGCAGAGAGCAGAGCTGTGGGAGGGAGCCAGCAGGCCACGCCCACTACCGCGTGGGTGGGCAGCTCCGGCCCTCCAGTTGTTGTGGAACTACAAGGCATGAGGCATTGCAAGACTGACAGTTGCAGGCATGACTTCCAGAGGCTGGAGGGCCGGAGTTGCCCACCCCTGCACTACTGGCTGTCTGCATAAAAATGTGGATGGAGACGAGACCAGTTACCCTGTGCAAGGTGTGAGTGAGAGCAGCAGTGACTGGTCTTTGTTATAGGAAGCTCCTGCACACGGGTAAAGTTTAACGTTGGATTATTGCACAGATCTGGAAGTAATACACACAAAGCACACACATATTCAAGAACACGCATGTCTCTTGTATGTAGAAAATATTTATTTATCTCTGAGTTCAGTTTAGGACACGTGATAAAATTCTAACCTGGACAAGGCTGTAATTCACACCCACACCCATTTCATAGAGTACCCATGGTGCTCTATGGAATTCCATTCATGCCCTGTGAATGGAAAGGGTTAAAGCTGACCTGCGGCCTTTCCTTCAGTCTTGGATGGTTGTACGGGTTCCACTCCTGCACTGAAATAGCTTCCTCTGATTTCCCTGCACACTGAGCTTCTCACAATGTGCATTAGATTCTAAGGCAAGTCAGATAGAGCCTGCTTCTTCCACCCCCCAAGGTCTTGCTCATTATGTCCAGTGTCTGTGTTACTTCAGTGTTGGCATTAGCCTTAGCGGCTCCAGATAAATGACTCATAAATGACCTTGGACCTGTAATGAGCTCAGGATGACATCATGACGATTAGTGGAACTTGTCCTTCATCTTAAAATGACACCATTTTTCTATACATATAATCCCATCGAGTGATGACCTCGAGCCAGTCTAAGCTAAACATCGGCTTCCAGTTTGACACGATAACATGCTTACTTAGAATGACTGACACAATCTTTATACCGGCGGACGGGCAATGCGTTGTGTATTTCTCTGTCCTGCTTGTTTTGACTCTACAGGTTACAACATAGAAGACGGGAACTAACACTTTGACGCATAAGTTATAAAGCAATGAAGGTGACATTCACCAAATATTTGCTGCAGGTGAATCTTGCTGGTGCATGTGTTTTAAAGCAGAACTCTAGGTAAAAAATTTAATTTTTGAACCTAGGCAGAGTTCTGCTTTAAATACAGTAAATAACAAACCACTTGTGAATGTTTGATAGTTATCACATTCATTGCATTTTAAACATGCCCCTTTGTTATGTTTCTACTGTATTACAGCAGGGCTGGACAAATCCCAGGAGCCAGGTCGCCAATGCTCCTTAACATTGCTGGCACCCAACTGTTGGGGCTTTCTCTAGTTTTCAGTAGGAGCTGGCTTCTGAAATCAATCCTGCTGGCTCCTGGGCTGGACAGACTGGCTCCTGAATTCCATATTCACTTGTCCACACCTGTATTATAGGACTGGCCAGCTTCAGGCCAGGATCTGGAGTAGATACAAACATTTTATTAGCGTCCATCAAACATGGATATTTTAATTCATCTCAATGTATGGGCTCATCTTCCTGCTGATTTACGTCACTGGCATTCGTCTTGCATGTCTGGCTGCCCCGCTTTGAAAAGTCTTATGGCTGTTGGTATTTTGTGAATAACCCTGAACCCTTTAAAAAGTCAGGTCAATTCACGTCCCACCTTTGGTCCACAGAAGCTTGACATGCATTAAGCCAGCGCTGCCCAACCTATAGTATACAAAATCTTGAGGTAACCCAATCCTAAAATGTAAAAAAATAATGTGCAGTCCCTTCAAAATCCATAGGTTTAATCCAAGATAGGGGTCTGGTGTGGATTTTAAGAGGGCACTCCATGCAAGAACACAAAGTGGGGTTCTCCCGTCCCCCAATCTTGAGGCACCCCAATCTAAAAACTTACGACATGTGATCCCTCCAAAATCCATAGGGGTCGATCCAAGATAGGGGTGTTCTGTGGATTTTAAGGTGGAACCCAACACAAAAACACAAAAAAAGTGTGAGTTCTCTCCCTCTCATCAGTCCCCCTTTCACATTAGGAGGCCTCTTATTCACATCAGAAGCACCCCTGTCCCACTCTTTCATACCAGAGTCCCCCCTCTTTCACATCAGGAGCCCTCTTCACATCAGAGGAATGATGTGTTAACATTTTGAGGCACCCCTGAGAAAGCCAAAAGGCACCTCAGGGTACACCCTGGTTGAGAGAGGCTGCATTAGGCATTCATAGAAATAAAGGGTTGCATGGCACAAAATCATGCATGTTATAGGGCCCTCATCCTTGCCCTTACTTCAGCGTATGCATAATCACTGACCTGGATCAAGTATGCACACAGTAGGTGTCCTGAAACTTTGCTGGTTGCAAGCTTGTTCCACGCCAGCGACTAAGTATTGAAGAAATTAACAATCCCCGAAGCCTGCATCCCTGAGCAAGTCACCGCTGGCAGCTGCCATATTTCTGACAGCTTCCATTCAATCCATAAAGAGAATGGGTAAGTTGTTCATAGTGTGTGAAAACGCATGGTTCTTCTGTATTTCCAGTTTGATCATATAGTTGTTCTTATTGTTTGGCCTTATTCACTAAAGTAGGGCAAAGGGCATGCATGATTTGCAAGCTTCAGTATCCTATTAGCTTAATGACACCGAGACAACAATACAACAGCATGGATGTGACACTTGCTCATTGGATGGATCTGTCACATTGTTTGCCTTATACAATCATTTTATGTCTATTTCTACCATCGCCATGCACCTCCCATATGTTTTACTGCCCTCGTAGGTGATAGCAGGTGTGTTTTCCTTTTTCCCTGGCTGTATGCAATGTGAGAATTTCATAACCTTCTTTTTTATAATATTTACTCTTTACATTGTGTCATACATCCATTTGTCATTAGTACGCACATTAAAGTGTATGTAAACCTTAAAGCTATTTCCAGTATGTTTAGCATCATATTCTACTGTGTACAGTTATTTTTACAGGGTGTTGCCACTTTTGCAGCCAAATTTGAGAAAACTCCTCTATATGTTTGTTGTGTGCTCCCATTCACACAGCATATCTAAAAATATTTAAACACAAATTCTTGCCTTTCTAGCTGTTTCTTTGGACCTATATACATAGGAGACTAGAGGCAGCTTCTAGTGCAGGGGTGGCCACAATTTTTCGTCTGTAGATCTACTGTTCAAATGACGAGCTCAATGAGATCTACCAATGAAAAAACACCTTTTATTTAAAGAACAAGCACATTCAAATCATTACTAGGACTACTGCCTCTCTCTCTCTCACGCTCTCTCCCCTGTATCTCGCTCTCTCTGCTGTCTCTCTGTGGTCCGGTTCACACCACAAAGTCTGCGTTCCAGAGCATTCGACCTCTGGAACACAAGCTAGCCGGCTCCTTGCGTTCAGGGGCGATAGCGGCGTGGTGGTGCATTGCAGTGACTGCGTTCCAATCCAGTCTGATCTGCAAAAATGCTGCAAGCACTATTTTTGCAGATTGCACTGGACTGAAGCCTGCGTTCCGGGTGCGGGTGATCGAGCTGCGGGCGTGGCGGTGCTGCCATTGACTTCAATGCACCACCATGCCCCTCCCGCTCCTGAACGCAGTGGGCCACCTTGCGTTCCAGAGGCCAAACGATCTGGAACGCAGACTTTGTGGTGTGATCTCACTCTCCCTCTACCCCCCCCCTTACCTACACTGCAGCAGCTTCCCAGCTCTTCTCTCATGTGCACCGTCCTGTCCTCCTGCGGTGCTCGTGTGACCGACGCTGCACACGGGGAGAGGTGCCCCGTCTGCAGCGTCTGACAAATTCAGCTGCACTAGCACCGCGAGTCAGTGAGCCGATCACAATCGACCAGTGTTTGCTTTGCGATCGGCTAGTAGGTTGCAATCGACCTATTGGGCACCCCTGCTCTAGTGGTTAGAATAGATCCCTGTGAGCGGATGAGGGACAGACTAGGGGACAGATTTTTAAAAGTCCAACATACAATGTCTGCAGTTCTTTACCCTTTTTTAGGACCGGCAGTGCTGCTCATAAAGTGATAATGAAATCTGCCAGCACAGTACGGATGAGGTTATTTATTTGAAACAAATCTCTCCGCAGCCTTCCAATTTGTAAATATTTGACGTTTTTATGAAGTATAGTAAAGTAATAAGTATATTAAGTTATGCTATGTGAATGGGAACATGTAGCAACTTGGTGTTTCCACTTTTGCTGCCAAATCAGCAAAACACACTTTAAGCAAATTATTATTATTTATTTTTTTTGTAGCTGTGTTTCAAAGTTTCTTGCCCGGAAATGCTGCCAGTAAGAGCACTTCCTGTTTCTGGTTAAAATCCATGTTTTAGACCATGACCCATATATGGAGTGTAACATGAAGCATGGTTGCATACGGTACCTCTGATCCCAAACCTCCCCCCTCCTTCCTTACCTAAATACTGGGGTGCTTCTTTTGTCAGAATTGTGTAATCGTTTCACTTTAGTGTGGCTCTGCCCATACACCTCTATGCAGACCTGGGACAGAGCATTGCAACAGCCTGTGCAGTGTCCCTGCAACACACTAATTGCGGGTGCAAATCTCTGCAGGCTTCATCGCAATTAAATTAGTATATGCATCAATGTTTCTGCATTTACTAATTATAATGATCCATTGCTCATTGATACCTCGTACATCTTCTGGCCTCCCTCGTCCCCCTGCCCCTAGGGAGGTACACCCCATCCACAAACCTAATTTTTTGCAAAAGGTGGACTAAGCCTTTAAGCTGCTGCCTCACAATAAGTAGCAGTGTTTTCAGCCTGCCATGCGAGCTCCTTCTGTTGGCCTGTGTATCTGATAGACCTGATAGGCTGCCTAATAGCCAACTGATGGGGTGCACATAACAGGCTGACAACACTGCTGCTAATTGCGAGGCAGCGGCGTAACTTTTTCAGCCTGAAATGGAAAGTACTTTTACCGGCCAGATCTCCAGGTAACTTTGCAGTAGATTCACAAAAATAAGAAAGCTGTATACACGGAGACCAAGCTATTAGAAAAATAGATTTTCTGTTTACATACACTATGTACATAAGGTGCTTACAGCAGAAAAATTTTCAGTTGCTACAGTAACAAAAAAAGAGGATAATAAAACAAGATGCGTAGCTTTTTTTTCTGATGGCACTCTGTGAATGTTACCCAATTAAGTTTGTTTCTTAAGTATTTGAACTGCAGCTTGGTAGCGATAATAGGTTGGAACAAAAGGTCATGACGTGAAGACCGTGCATTAATTAGGCCATTGCAGGAGTGGAGATCTGACAATTAAGTGGATTTCCCACAGTCCTCCTGCCCCCGGTGCCATTTTTCACGCTCAGTGACTGCCTTGGTGTAAAGCGTAGCAGAATCCACCTTTGTGACTTGTTAAGTCGTCTTTGTCATTTTCATGATTTGGAAGATGCCTTTTTCCACATCACGGTGATTGGAGCGGAATATAATGTGTGCACAACGGATGGTCTTTATTTTTGCTTTTTAATGTAATGTAGTTTAATACATGATTTGAATCTTAGTTGGCCTATGTGGAAAAACTGGTACATCTCCCTTCTATTGAAGGACAACAAAACCAGAAACAGAGTTTTATATAATCCTTCGCAGCCCTAGTCTGCAGGTTTTTCCACAGCGCTTATCACAGGATATCATCACAATTGTGACCAAACTTGCATTTAATTTTTTTTTTAAATGATTAATAATATGCCCTGTTCAGAGTGTGACGCTGCCTTTTAGGTGGCTTGCAGTGCGGGAAAATAACTAAAATGCAGCAACACAACAGAACTCACCAGAGGCTAGGTTCACACCTAGGCGATTCAGATGCCGAGCTGTTTTCACGAGTTTTCGATCGCCCGACTGTTCATTGTAAGCCGTGTGGTTTTCATTGCATAGAGATGTCTATGGGACCCAAACCGTGCGACATCCGGACGAAAATAGCTTCGGCACCTTTTCGTGCCACAGGCGATTTCGGTCACACAAGAAACCGCAAAGGTGTGAGCAGCCTCCATTGACTTCAATGCGAATCTGTGTTTTGAGCGATAAATCGTCTAGGTGTGCACCGGCCCTGAAGTCACCGTCTCTTTTTGCACTGCAGCAAAATGAAGTGTTACAAAGACATTTCAATGTTAAGAAAAAAAAGGTAAATAGAGCCTTGCATTACCTCACCCCACCGCCGGCATGGTCGACACTAACGCGCTTGTGTTAAGACATCATTCACACGGGTCATGCTGCCCCATACAGCATTGAAGGGCCATTTTTTCATGCATCTGGAGTTATGGAAAGAACATGCGGGCAGCTCATGTAAGTCTCCATGGAGATGCAGGAGCTGTGCGCCTTGCACGCTGCAACCTGCAGGTTCAAGTTTTGACAGCCGCACACGGGCAGTGCACGGACCTAGATCCATCATGTCTGCATCCAAGGCCGGACGCCATCTGTGTGCGGCTCTCAAAACTTGGAGCTGTTGGAAGCAATCAGGGCGCAAAGCTCTCGCGGCTCCCTAAAGTTACATGAGTTGCCCGCACGCTTCTTCCCGCAGCTCCAGGCACATCAAAAACCAGCCCTTCACTCTGTATGGAGCAACACACCCTGTGAGAATGATGCCTACCTCACCCCACAAGTATAAATGGGCCCTCACCATATTGACACTTCTGTTGCCATTAGCTACATTGAGTTTTAAAGCAGATGATCTGTATCCATTGTAACATTGCAGCACAGCTTTTTGTCTTCTGTGCTCTATGTGGAACGTGTTTTCTCATCAGCATGACATTGTAAAGTTAGAATTGAGATATCTCTGGCAATTGGATCCTATTAATAAAATGTTGATGAGAGAAAAAGCTGCCGGGGATAAGGTTTGTAGTTCATTCACAGTTCAAGGTTGTTCTCTGGTTTAATGTCAGCCCGAGGTCAGGCTGCGTTGTCTAATATTAACACAGTCTCAAGGACATGTGATTGACTTGGCAGGAAGGGACCTGTAATCCTCAATATCAAAACGCAGGTTTGTTTTTTTTCTTGTCCCGCTTCTGGATCTGAGTCGTCACACCCCTTCTGAACACAGAACATTGGACTTTCCCCGCACCTTGTGCCCTGTGCTTATTGTTAACTGTGGGGCGTGTTATTGTTAACTGTGGGGCGTGTTAAGCGTATGGTTCATGTTAAAACAACGGTAGCATCTGTCACCCAACATCAGCTCGTGTGTGAAGAGGCTTTTATGGCTTTCTTCGGTTAATGTGTTAACCCGGAAGTTATGGAATTAAAGGCCCAGTACACCCAGATTAACCTCTTGCCGTCCGCCCGTAGTAAAAAAACGGACGGACGGCACTGCAGCATCTGCGGGTTGCCGTCTCCAATATCTACACCCAAGAACAAAAATGATACATATTACAGCTCATCAGTCCTTAGATGTGGTGGCTGAGGTTTGTTTTTTTGTGTGGTAATCCCTGAGAATAACACCCTTTCTGTCCCTGGATGGCTACACTCACTCACTCCACTGAAGGGAGTCATATTTTCAGGGGCCAGAAAGATTTAATTTTAGGAGCCAGCTCCATTGATCACAGCCAGAGTAGACCTCGAATGTTGGGCATCGGGTTAAAATTTTTAGCAGCATTGTGCTACCCGGCTTCTTGGATTTGTCCAGCCCTGCCTTAAAATAACACACTTCCTGTCCCTGAATGGCTATACACACTCTACTGCAGGGGTGGACAAATGAATATGGAATTTAGCCAGTCTGTCCTCTCCAGGATTATTTAGGAGCCAGCTCCATTGCCAACAACCAGAGAAAACCTCAAAAGTTAGGCGCCAGCTGTACTTTGTGCGGAGCATTGTCTACCTGGCTCCTGGGATTTGTCCAGCCCTGCTCTACTGTATTTCTGGAGGGAGCCATGGTTTTCACCCAGGTCTGATTATACTTTTTTTTGGTCTTCTGTGTTGAATGACATTTGGCATCATTCAACCAATTTTCTCTGAGCCCGGGCTATGATCTACCATCCCTCAGCCTGTGAATGGACAGTGAAAGAGAAGCAGCACAATAACGAGCTCATCTCTGTTGCACTGCTTTTGCCTCATATCAGCATGCTCCTTGTCATAACATGAACTATCCTGCTCCTTCCTCTCCCACTCTTGACTCTGCAAGAGATTGATACCAAGTCATAGTCATGTGACTAACTTGCTTGCTTTTAAAAATACATTTAATAGGTATTAACAAATACACAACTGCAATTTGTGTCTTGTATATCACCCTATAGTTCAGATTAAGTTTTAGTTTTTATTTGTAATTGATAAAGGATTATTTGGGAGTAAACATATGAAGAACGGAATTCACTACTATAGTGAACCAGGGGGCAATTTGCCACCTGTGTTTCAGCTTATGCCAATTTAGGTTGGGTGGGGGCAAATACCAGGAGCCTGGTAGCTAATGCTCCCCAAAAACTACAGCTGGTTTTCTCTAGTTGATGTCATTGGGGCTGGCTCTTAAAATAAACTCCTACTGGCTTCTGGATAGGACGGGCTGTCTCCTGAATTTCTTATTAACTTGTCCACCCGGGTTGGGTCCTTTTTGTAGCATCTCTACAGATCCGGTCTGCCTTGCCTGCAATGCAAGGATAAAAGCCGCTCTACCTTCTCAGACCCAATACTCCATGGGGACCGGAGTGCTCAGCGTAAGTCTCTGCCGTACCCAATCAACAAAATGAAGTGGAAAAGAGCTGGCACTCGTAGGAATCCTCTTGATGGCGTCTCTTTTATTGAAAAGGCATAAAAGCAGTTACAAAGATTTCTGACATGTTTCGGTCCACCAAGGGACTTCAATCCTAGCAATGATATCACAAAAATAAGAGCAATAAATACAAATACTTAGGGGACCACCCACGGACAAAAGCTTTCCAGCATGTGTGTGCATATACCTGGTGAGTTAACCCCTTCAATGCTGAAACAAAAACAACAAATGAAGGCAATCCATCATGCCCCCAGTTGAAAGCAGAGGGGGGTTAAATCTCTCAAAATTACATTACACTTGAGGGTGACACGGGTAAAACAGGATTTCAACACAACACATGGCATCATGTACAGCAGGATTTCAGCACAACTCATTTCATAATATAGCAAGATTTCAACACAACGCATGACATATATGGCAGGACTGACACAACGCAGTGCATCGTATATGGACATAAATTTAGATACATCTATCCCTGCGATAAAACGGAAACGAGACCCCCCTTGCCCATCTGAATCTCAAAGCTTAAAAAATGATCTCACCAGCTCATTGTGAAAAATTGCTCTTAAAAGCATAGTCCAGCTTTTATCGAAATAAAAAAAATAAATGCACACACAATAATACAAGTAAAATATGTGCATTTATCATTTTCTTGCAATTGTGGGTGCAACCCTCGGCCTCCTGCAGACTAATCCTCCCAGCTCCTGTCTGTAGCAAGGCACGGACTTTGAGTTATGGGATGGTAGTAAGTATCAGTAGACTTGAAGTGTGATGATGACCTTACTACACTTGTAGTGCATTGAGAGCTACAAATCCCTCTGCTACGATGGCAGACATGTCTTGTAGTCACCTTTATTCACAGATCCTGTGAATGGATAACGTGGCTGTTTGGTGTGAGTCACACCAAATTAAAAAGATGCAGCGAGAAGAACCCCACGATTCAAGAAAGTAGAGGTGTGTCCATGTTTCACACTAAACATGGGTGTAGCATAAAACATGGTCTAAAAAATAAACTTTGCCTTGAAACAATGGCAAGTGCATCAATGGTTAAAACAGCAAGTGGTATTACAGGCTTATACAGACCGTAGAGTCGCTCCTCGGCTATTGTGTTATTGTTTGATATGGAACGTGGCCAACTTTTTTTTGTATTTAAAATGTGGAACAGTATTGGTTGAGCTGACGGATTGTTTACTTCGACTCGACTGACCTTCCAGATTGCAGGGGTTACTGGAGGTTAATAGAGGTTAGGTTTCCACCTCTAATATTTTCCAGTTCTTGAGGTCATGGGAGAATGCGTGATAAGGGAGTAACCTGACCTCAGTTACACGACCCAGTAATTATTGCTGCTGGCACAAACATGTGACCCATACCAAACGTGAGACACGCCGGTCCATAAAGGGGCCTCCTTCACGTCTGGAAAGTATGTTTATGAAATATCTTGAAACCAAAGAAGCAGCAGAGGAGCTTCGGTATCTGTCAGGGATACGTACACAGCGCAGAGTTAACGTCTTGATCACGTCATAAGCCAGGGCAGTCGTTTTAAATAGCGTTTCCAAGAACTTGCTTTACGCGTAGTTGTTACATAGCTTTGAAAACCTCCCGTTAAGGGTACGCTTCAGTCAAATTGAAAATGTAAACATAGACTGCCTCCCTTACACGCAGTTCAATCTGCTGAGGGGTTTTGGTCTGCATCCAGGCAGAGCTGTAGAGAGACAGACTGCATAATATCTTGTTGATGATAATCTGATGATCTAGGAACACCTACTAAAGGTGTTCCGGACTCCACCCATTCAAGGCCCATTGTGTTCAGAGGGAGATTGCATATTACAGCATTATGTGGAGGAGAGACGCAAGGTAAGTCTATGGAGCAGCATGCACCCGCACAGACTCCGTGAGGGACAGGAAGTGCCAGTTAACACAGAGGAGTCAGCGCTGGATCAGAGACTGGCACCAGCGATGGAGGGACAGCTGAAAAGAACACTAAAGAAGATGATGATCTGATCAAGAGGCATCATTTAAGGGAAGTGCTTACACTAACGTGGGGGGGGGGGGGATATTTTATCCTTTTAATGTCACTTTAAGCTTAGACATCATTAAATTGGCACGATGGCCAGACAAATAGCATTTTATAGAAGTCCGCAATGGAAGACTTTGGTTCCTCACAGCACAGGCTTCTTTTTAAAGCCCCAGTAAGCCAGCAGGTGTCCGTTAGGATGCACATAACCTATGTGTTGGTGTGCGTTGTGCACTCTCACTGCAATGTGGTATTAAAACGTGTCACAGTTGGGTTTTTTTTGTTATGAGTTTAAACTGTATCTTTTATTTTTTTACTATAGCGCGCCAGAATGAACTACATGAAAATGCTGCATGTCCTTTGTCTTTCTGAAGCGCGCACCAACTCAGCATGTTTGTGCGAATGGAAGCAATAGGGCATAGGACAAAATTCTTTGTGCTTTGGGCAACGCAACCCAGCCCAATAAAGCTGATGTGAATAATCCCTTAAATCTTACTTGTCTTGGCTGCTCCACTGTAAAGATCCATCCCTGGAAAGGTCCAGTGGCAACTCAAGTCTATCTTCATAGTTGTCTTTGTATGGAAGAATTGATATATCTTCTGCAGTCTTGATGACTTTGGACAGGCGTCCACACACACAGTCAGGACTAGTTTTGTATACTTGTTCCAAGTCAATGACACAACAAATATTAAAGCCTTTGATTCAACAGTGGGCAGCTAACATGTTCCCTCGGGGCAGGTATCATGCTTGTATCTGTTGGACCACTGGCGTCTGGTGCTAATGGCCTCTACAATGAGACTGAGCAGATATACAGTGGCGACGCAGTGTGTTTGTAATTTTGTCCCTCAAGGCACTCTTGTCCACTGCTGCTTAATGGCAGCACTTTTAGACTCAAAAGAGATCCTTTTGTTGTGCCACTGTGATAGACAGAGACTGTATGTCAGGAAGAGCAGGTAATCTAGGTAGGGAGAGGGTAGGTCACTCACTTTAAAACATAGAGAGTTGCAATACAGTTATCACACTGGCAAAGCTGCATCACCTGAAGGTGAAACATGAGATTCCAACTCCCTTCACAATCCAGGGAAACTGTGTTGGCTTAGAAGGAAATTTGGGAGTTTTGCCTGAACTGTATGAGAAACTCTGTTTTTTTTTTTTTTTGATGGCTTTACCAAGAAGAGCAGACATAAAGCCACATTATTGTGTGTACAATAGCATATTTCAAAGGTGAGCACATTGCTTGGGTATAATTGTCTGCTCTTGGTTATCACTTTAAATGGTATCTGTATGAAGGACGTAGGTGCTGGTATGTGAAGGTCAGTGTTAAGATCGGTCTCAGTCTGTGGAAGCAGTTTTACATTTTGAAAGAGCTTCAGCGAGACCTTGAAATCTCTGTTGTTCTCCTTGCCAAGTAACATTTTCAGCTATAGCTTTGGATAGAACTTTATCAACCTTGCCAGAAGCATATTGTTGCAGAGTTTCCGTGCCTTACAAACAAAAGCCGTTGATCTTAAGATGCTGGCTTCAATTGTCTTATTCCAAAATATTAATTATTTGTCAAGCTGTCTCCATCTGTGGTGACAAATTTACTTGAAGAAACTGTACCATGAAGCACTTGGATTGGTTGCTCTTAAAAACACAAACAGCTTCTTTCACAGAAAATTGTAAATTAGAAGCAATAACCGCTCTCTAGAATATTGTGTCCAGAATGGATGCATGACTGAGGGCACAGACCACAAATGGATTCCATCTTCAACCTCTCCTTGCACTTACACAGTAGTTACAAGAAGTCTCCCTTCAGTGCATTTGTTTAACCCTCGATAATAGGTAGGCCATCAACCACTTAAATGTAGAGATGCAGCAAATTCAAGCATCACATCTGATGACTATGCTGCACAGGGATTTAACTTGGTTGTGATAATGAGCAATGCTGACCTTTGGGAGTGCTTGTTATCGCATACAGAGGTTTGCCAGCATTCTATGGAGAAGAGCTAAGGAACCTTTCCTCATTAGTGGACTAAGACCATTCATCGACTGAGTTAGGTAGAAGACTTGGCCAACGGAGCAGCAATTTCAAAATGCCATTCTTTTCCTCAGATCGTACCATGACAATAAGCAGAAATTTGCTTCTGATGTCAGTGACCGAAAGATGCACCGATAGGATTAACTGAGACTTGTGAAAATGCGAATTTTGCAGAAAGCACGGATAAGCATTGCTTATAGGTTGTACCCGTCTCCTGTATTACACACTGTCCTGGCTGTATAGTTTCTTTTATTTTCAGCTTTCTGTGCAGCTAGCAAATCATTGGATAGATAACAAATTGAAGGGCAAGTTGTTTTTATTAGCAGAGAATCCTTATTTATCGTGTCAGAGAACTGTTCTCCATCCAGCAGCAAATTTGCATAATTCCAGTTTTTCTTCGTATAGAAAAGGAGCCGTAGAGCTTACAGTTAAAGCAAACCTGTGTCCAGGCTATGCACACTAAACTATTTACATATTCCGAACAAACAGTAAAAGTTAACTGCAAACCGCAAAGGTGTTCGAACTTCGGCCATCCTAGTTTACAACATTGGCAGTAATATCTTTTACTGCTTACTAAGAATATGAAAACGCTTTAATGTCCATAGTCTTGTCACAGGTCGTTTGCCTAAAACCTAGCTTTTCATTGGCTAAAACAAAAACGCTCAAGCCTGAATACGCCTGAAAAAAATAAGTGCAAATAAGAAACGCTCCTAAATTGCCTGTACATGCTCGCGCTCAGATGTGAATGCCACCTTAGGAGTTACCATTGTAATGAGCGTAGCTGTAGTTTGCAGGGATTCCACTTTTTCTTTCTTTCCTCCCTCTCTTTTGGAAATAGTCTTTGGAGTTTATCTGTCTCCTTTTTTGTTCTGTTTGTGCTGGGAGGTGTTCGCTCTGTTAAGATTAATGGAAAACCATTATGTGCTGCGTGGGAAGAGTGCTTTTCAGCATATGAAACAATATTTCTTTAATGATAGCGAGCTCTTATGTAACTGTGCTGTGTAGCTGTAGCCGGAGTCTTTCTTCACCTCCGCGAGTATGGAGGCAAGCTTCTCATCCTGGGAACCGAGGGCAAGGCCAGTGAGATCAGGTGTAGTGAGCACCAAGAGGTCAGTAGTTAAGGGTTCTGTTTGTATATAGGGCAAGCTTGCAAAGGTTCACTTGTATTCGGGATGATGGGAATGGTAACAGATTACAAGAATGGAGCTGTGTTTGTTTTCTCATACAGTCTAGAATTAGGGAGAAAACAGAAAATCTTTACTACTGGTATAATTGTTGTCAAAGGATACTTTGTTCTCCTTCTTTGTTCTTGCACATACATTGCTTTCTTATATTGTATCGTGACCATGTGTTTCTCTTGTGTTGGAGAGCATGTTGGCAATACCTTCAGGTAAAGCACCAATGGGAACCTATCCCTCCTATGCCCCATCCCGAAAACATTTTCTGTATACTTATTAGTCTTCATACAAACCATGATACACATTACATGTGACTTGCCTTTCCCATTCCCTGTAAGAAGATTTAATGATTTTTGGTCAATTAAACTTTTTTACACATTTATAAACTGATGTTTTATATTTTTACATTTATGTATAATCTTACAGTAAACTTTTAATACAGGATACATCTATGACACTCCTTTCTAAGGAGAAGGTCCAACACTGCCTGCCAAGTTGTTGGCAGCCTGTGTATAACTGACTAAGCCAGATGGTCTTGCCTTTTGTAGGAGAAAAGGAGAGGGTAATCTGATCTCCCTGCTCCTCGTGTCTATTGCATACCATAGCTGTAAGTCAGCCTATATATACAATACTAATCTGCTTTTCTTGCATGGAGCTGGATACCTGCTGGCTGCAAGTGGTAGATGAGAAATGTTCACTTGCAGTATTACTTAATTAGTTGATTTTAAAGAGATAAAATCTATATAATGTTTTAGCCCTGAAAAGCAATGGCATTTGGAACTACATATTCATATAATCCAATCGGGAAAGAAAACTGTTCAATTGGTGAATGTTTAAAGGGACCTGTGAGGTTAGGCATTTTTAAGCTGCCTTTGCTGACTTACCCTATAACTTGCAGGCTTCAGAATTTGAAGGACAGTCCCTACTTGTCTTGACCGGTTTCAGGGTCGGGAGGACAGCCCATATTGTGGCTTTAGGATTGGGAGGACAGCCCTTCACTTGTCTTGACAGGCTTTACGATCAGGAGGACAGTCTCCGCTTGTCTTGACAGGCTTTGGAATCAGGAGGACAGTCCCCTCTTGTCGTGAGAGGCTTTAAAATCGAGAGGAGAGCTCCTGCTTGTCTTCACAAGCTTTAGGATCAGGAGGACAGTCCTGGCCTGTCTTTACAGGCTTTGAAATCAGGAGGACAGCCACTGCTTTTCCTTTACTGGTTTTGGAATCAGGAGGACAGTCCCTGTCTGTTTTGACAGGCTTTGAAATCAAGAGGAAAGCCCCTCCTTGTCCTTTTACAGACTTTGAAATCAGGAGGACAGCCCCTGCTTGTTTTGACAGGCTTTAGGATCAGGAGGATGACAGCCCCCGCTTGTCTTGACAGGCTTCAGACTCCAAAACAAGTCGAAAGAAGAATGCTTACTGGTTTTAGTGAAAGCTAGAATTGGGCTTTAAAGTAGACTTCTTTTTTCATTTTATAAATGTGTGAAGGTGTATTGCACGTCTGTCACATTCTTCTTATAGTTAATATTTTGAATATCTCGCTCTACTATGCACAACGCTCGAAAATGCCCATGAGTGTATGAGCTGCTGTGAACAGTGGCCTGTAGCTACATTTCCCCACTGCTTACAACCAAGTCAAGTGGCTGCTTCCTTCCTTAATATGGAATGACCAAATCTGGGAGGACAAATTTCCATCCCTCATGTCTGTGTGTGTTCCGGAGTAGGATTAATTTTTTATCATATCTGAAGAAAGAATTGTCCAGTCTTTTGCTTCCCTGGCAATTCGAATCTTGTTTTTCATTTTCTCCTACTGCACTGGGAGAAGGAAAGACAGAGTCTAGTAACCTATGGGCTGACTAATACAGTTCTTTACGCACAGCCGCTGTGAGAAAATATTTACTGCTAGTGAATCAGATTCTACTTCTCATTTTTCTTAGTGTAGGCTCTTTAAAATCTAGCATTCAATTGGCTGCTGTGAGCAGTGCCTCCATTTTTCATTCCCAGTGTAACACGATGGCATGTCATCGAATAGAGAGCTTTGACTTGAGATCGCTGCAGAACATTTTGTATCTTGGTGGAGAAGAAAGGATGCTGCGAGAGTCGTCCTGCTGATAAATGAATAATGAAACTCAATTACGCGAGAAGGAAGCCCGGTCATTAGCTATTCTGTAAAAGCGGTTGATCTGCTGGAGATGGAATTATTTCAAGCCTTTTCCTTTCTATTCTTTCTGTGGAACCTGTTAATAAATACTTATAGCGCGTCTGAACCTTCTGTTACAGGCAATAAGGAGCCAGCCAGTAAAAAATTACGTTGGAGTTTTATATTTCCTCATTTATTATCGTACACTTTAAAAGGTGTTTTTAGATCAGTTGTAGATGCATTAGAGGAAGTGTGTATTTTATCCTGTTAACCTGTTCATGCCCATTGCATGAGTGATTTTGGTGACTATCGTGATATTCATATTAGCCACAAAAGAGGATTTGGTACCCAGAAAGACATTAAACCAAACCCATCATCGGAGAAATAAAGGGGCCATCATTGCTGAACGCCATCTGAAAAGGCGAGCTGTCTGGCCTTTACACCCTCACAAGGCCTTATCTGCCCGTTCCAGGTCACCTAGCTTACAGTATTTAAAGTGCATGTCAAAGATTTTCTTTTTTTTAATTTTGGATAGTGTGGGGAAGGATTATTTATTATTATAGTGCCGGAGCGCTTTACAAATTGCACATTCACATCAGTCTCTGCTCCCGAGGAGCTTACTATCTAAGATCCCTGTCACCCTTACGCGGGCCAGTTTAGACAGCAGCCGACTTATCTACCAGCACATCTTAGGAGTGTGGGAGGAAACCCCACACAAACACTTGGAGAAAATGCAAACTCCATGCAGATAGTGTCCTTATCAGGATACAAACCAGAGACCCCCAGTGCTGCAAGGCAGAAGTGGTAACTATTAAGCCACTGTGCATTAGGACCCCTGTTACTGTTTACTGCTATCCAGAACCCCAATAGAGAAATTTGTCTGTTGAAAAGTTACCTTCACTTCCTGTCAAAGAGGAACTCCAGGAATGTAAAATGTTAATCCTTGCAGTTGGGCTACTCCTGCACTGCAAGGGTTAACTGCTAATTTTTCTCTAGGGGCTCAAATAAAAAAAAAAAGAATACTCACCGGATCCTCAATCCCGCCTGGCTGCTAGACTGGCCTTCTTTCCCCTGAGCTCTGGCGGTCTGGCCAGAATGCACTGCCTCGCATTGCGGCCGGCTCACTTTTTGGTGGGGCAGGAGGGGGCCTGGCGGGCCATTGAAGTGAATGGCGCTGTAGCCACGCCCTCCAGCCACAATGAGATCGGCCGCACGGGATCGCAAGGCACATTATGCCTCCGGTCCGGTGCGATCAAAATAGTGCGTTCGGGCCAGAACGCACTGCAACTGGTGTGAAGCGGCCCTAAGCCCTGCTGATTGTACATCTAATACAGTACATTCATTTGCATTAGACATGAGGATGCTGAGGGACCTACCAAAGCTGGAGTAGAAGGGGAGAGAAGCGAGCACTGATTACAGCAGGGCCAAGGATCATTTTCTTTATCCCGGCCCCTAGATAAAAAATTAGCACTTAACCCTTGCAGTGCAAGGATTAACTTTTTACATACATGGAATTCTTCTTTAACCAGTTGACATCCGCGTTGTTAAACCCCCTTCCCATCCAGGCCATTTTTCAGTATTCAGCGCTGCGGTACTTTGACTGACATTTATTCCGTCATGCAACGCAGTACTGAAATGAATTTTATACCCTTTTTTTGGGGACAGATAATGTTGATTGGCGCGTAAACGTGGGGGTGGGGGAGTTAAACATTTTGGGGATTTTTTTCCCCTTTTTTTTTATATGTGACTTTTTTAATTTTATTTTACTTTTTTATATGTTACTTTTATTTTTTTTTATTTATATTTATTTTTTAGATGTTAGAAGGACAGGAAGTGAAGGTAACTTTTCAACAGACAGAAATACAAATTATTTTTTTCTTTAGTAGAGCAGAACCTCTGCCCGGAGGTCTTCAAGTATCGGAGAGAAACAAATGGTCAGCAGACCAAAGAAAAACAAAAACATTTCTGCAGGTTGTAAACTCAGTAAAATAATACTATCAGTATATGTTATTATTTTCTAAAGCCATTTTTTAAGTGTAGATTGTAATTGCACCATATGGAAATTATTTCAACAGCCATATTTTCTAGAGAGTGGTGACTGTCAGTCACGGCTCCCTGCAGGGATTCCCCACCTCCCCGCTCCGATCCTCCAGCACTGACTGGAGGAACGGACGGGGGAGGGGGCGGGCACAGCTGGCTCTGCCTCAAGATAGGCAGAGCCAGCTGTCACTCATGCAGCTGGGTGGATCTCCACAGTAATGTCTGGATCCGTCCCGGCTGCGGCGGTCTCGGTATACTCGTAGCTCGCGATATACTGAGCTTTGGGTCACAGGAGGAGGTTAGTATATGTCCTTCCGTGACCCTTAAAAGAACTATGGGGAAAAGCACGTACCCCATAGTTCTCTTTTAATGTTTGTAACTTGCTTATCCAGACAAGGTCTGCCTAACAGACAGCCATGGAGCAGGGGTAGGCAACCTCAGCACTACAAGTCGCATGAGGCAGTGCAAGACAGTGACGGCCACAATCATTACTCCCAAAGGTGGAGGTAGAGTAGGATTTGTAATGTCAGAGCAGCTGTAGTGCCGAGGTTGCCTGCCTTTGCCTTAGACTCTTTGCAGGTTGTAATACCTGGCAGCCGCTTGTTCTTTTGGCTTTAGATCACATAAGATAGCCTAGAAGTAACTTTGTATTTAATTGGTGGCAATAAAGACGTGCTGCTTCTGGTCTCACTATGCTGTGATTTGGTCATATAATATATATAAGCCTGCGCCCTGTTCATTTAAGTCCCGCTTTGATTTTCTGTTACAATTGGTGCACCAGTCATATCTTTCTTTTCAGACTTCTGTGCAGCAAATATTTGATGCACCAACAATATTTTTTCTGGCCCATTGTGTTTATTTGATCCCTTTTTGGTGTAGCCCAAAGGAGAGCAAAAAGCAGAAGTTCATGGTTTTGTATATGTGAACCCTAACCATGGATGTCTCATGTTTTCTCCCTTATTTCTGTGGGCTACGACCCCCTCCCCCACCCATGTTATGAAGAGAGATAGTAGTTGTGTAGTTCTAACACTAAACACTGCTCCTCTATAGATACGGTGACACTGAGCGTTGTCACTCTAGGACAGTAAGGGTTGCGTTTATCAACAATTCGCAGACCCATTCCTCCTGTGAAACTCCATGAACATTTGTTCTGTGCAGATGGAGTCAAAAATGAACGTTCTTAGTATACTTTCTTGTCAAAGTCCAATGTAATATCGGAAGATACCACATTATGGCCACTAGATGGGGCAGAAGAGCATAGGAAACACGTACTTCTTTCCTATACTACTTGGCTCCATCTAGAGGACATAATGCAGTAGGTAGCATAGGACAGAAGTATTTGTTTCCTATGCTGTTCTGCTCCATCTAGCGGCCATAATGTGGCATTTTCCTGATATTACATTCGACCTGGACATGTATACTAAGAACATTTGTCTTTACCTTCATTCGCAAAGAATGAACATTTACAAAGTTTTGCAGGATAAATAGCTTTGCAAATTGCTTATAAATACACCCCTAAGTGTGTTACTAGCAGGATCACTGGATGAAAATAATGATTGCAGCCACAGCACGTAAGGGCTGGTAAGCTGCAATATATACAATTTTTGTTCTTGTTGTTAGATACGCTTCATGTAACTTTGGATTTCTCCCACCCGGCTTGTTTTTTCCAGAAGTCCAGGACTATCTATAGGTTAAAAGGAGAACTGTATATGTGTGCGTCTGGTATTTCCTGGAAATGTCAGGATCTGTGCCCTTTGGGGATTACCAGTGAGCCTTTTCCCTCTCCGTGACCTTGCAGTCCCTGACTCAAGGCCTGAACAATGTTATGAGTCATGTAAATAAGTGTAATTAAGACATTTCTTATCCACTGTGTCTGCTATGTCTACCCAAGGGGGCAACGCTTGTCTGACAGGAATCAATGTCCCTTGCCCTTCCAGCTAGGATGACAGCCTGCTCCCCTCCACTTTATCAAACATTTCTTGTGTATTTCTGTGATCACACTTGGTTACAAATAGATCATTCCAGAGTCAATAACCTGTGCAGACTACATGAGGTGCAAATGCCCTGCTTACCACCCATGGCTGGCATATGTACCTCATTGAGAAGACTGTTTACTATGAATAAAGAGGCAAGCACGGAGGAGACAGTAGTCTAAGGCTCTGTTCACACCTAGGCGTATCAAATATGCGCTTTTCACCGCAATTTGCGGTAAAAAAATGCGCGACAAACGCGCGTTTCCGAGGGCTACCTGGCTGTATCCCTATGGAAACGAGCGACAAAAACGCCGCAAAGAAGCTCATGTACCTTTTCAGGCGTAGGCCGTTTTGTAGCGCGTTCAGACGGGCTGAAATACGGCAAGGTGTGAACCATACCCATAGAAAACAATGGGAATTTAATGTTTGAGCGTTTTGTAGAGCGTTCGTAGAGCGTTGAATGCGCTACAAAACGTACAGGTGTGAACCAGGCCTTAAGATGCTCCTTGTTGTTTCCACTATTCTGCGCTGTAATAGATTAATATATTTTAGCATAAAGCCTTTACTGGATAATTGCAGTGTCACAACAATGTTCTTCTTTCATGGTTGGACCCTTGTCCTCGACATCCACTGTTGCTCCATTAAGGACTTCCAATTTAGTTTTTTTAAACGCCACCTGCTGGTAAAGCCTGGAAACACAGCCTGCCTACTTAATCTGGCCATACAATGTAATTTTTATTTTTTTCCTCATTCTGCCCCATTGGCTGTTAGTGTGGATAGATAAAATAGACCCCTGTATTCTGACAGCGGCACACACACTACTGTCTGAGTACCCCAACAGTGCCTGCACCTGATTGGCTAAAGATTTTTGGACCAGCTTCTATATCAAGTCGATTTGAAAAAAATCAGCTTTCATCAAACAGAGGGTCTGACTCTGGATGAATTTCGACCAATGTATGCCCCGGCTTATACAGTGGTACCTCGGTTTACAAACTTAATTCGTTCCATGCTTTTGGTCGCGAACCAAATCAAACTGATCAGACCGCGATCTCGACTAGAGGAAGCCACGACCATGTGTCAGAGCAGGGAAGATAGCTGTGCTTGTGTTCGTCACCCGATGAGTTCGTAAACTGAGGCAAAATTTTGCCGAGCTTCCTGTTCGCCAACTGAAGTGTTCGCGAGCAGAAGCGTTCGTGAACCGAGGTACAACTGTATATCCAAAATGGAACCAATAAACTACAGGAAAAGTTGTGACCACAGTGACGAATTATATACATTTTTTTAATTCCCTTGGAAAAACACAGGAACCTGGCAGCGATTTCTCTCCAGCCCTTTTTAATAGTTTCATGATTAATCATGTTGTCATTTGTAAATAAGTTCTGTTGACGTAGTCCTGTTTGCGGACCTGTGTTTTCATCCCTTTATAAATAGGTCCATGTAATTCCATATTAACTCTCAATACAGAACTGGTTTGCAAGTATTGCAACTTGACAAAGACCTGGAAATGTATGATTGTATTAAAGCCCAACTCTAACCCAAACAAGCCAGGTTGGCTTTTAAGTGGATCCTCTTCCTCATTGCTGAAACGCAGCTTAAATATTAAAAAAGAAACCTGTAGGGAGGGAAAAGGCAAATACTATACTTCTCTTTCCCCAGGTGTCGATGGTAGAGGGGGTGATGTCATTCTACTTCCAAGGAGAACCTGGGGAATGTTGAACACTCAGTGAGAATTAGACTGCTTGGCATTCCCCAGATCTTGCCGGAAGGAGGATGACTCCCCTTTAACCTAGGCCATACAGTCGGAAGCTTGGGGAAAAGCAAGTATACTAACTTTTTTTTCCTTTTCTTCTTTTTTTTGTTTATGCTGATTTTCAGAAAGGGGAGATGACGGGCCCACTTAAAGCTGAAGTTAATTATGCTTCTATTTGCCTTATCTGGTGCATTAATATGCTGTTCATTCCATAATGCCTCTGTATCAGTGCTGGTCTTTAAGCTGGCCATAAAGTGTTAGGATTTCAGCAGATTCATAGGATCCGGCCAAAATTCTACATTTAATTTATATTTTGTGTTTATATTTAAAGTGCATGTAAACCCTAACAATGGACTTCTCTAATTGGTCCCTTTTTAAACTGTTAGCCCTCATTCACACTGGAATCGGCCCACACGTACAGCTCCGTGCTGCGTACAGGGCCGTACCAAGCAGCTCCCGAAGAAGGACAGGTGCTGCGTGTGGTTTAGTACTACGCGGCCATATGCCCCCCTACGCTCACCTGCCCTGCACGTCCATGCGGGTGAGCGTACTGCACTTGAGGTGAGTGTAGGGGGGAGTACGGCCGCATAGTCCCATAGAGAAGGACAGGTGCTGTGTGTGCCGGGCTGCGTACTAATCACACGCAGCACCTGTCCTTCCCGGGAGCTGTTTGGTACGGCCCTGCACGGAGCTGTACGTGCGGGCCGATTCCAGTGTGAATGAGGCTTAAGTATACAAAGTGTTTTGTAACATGTTCCATAAGTGCAAAAAATACCTGTTGCTTTTACCAGAAATCTTGTGTGCTGATTAACCTCCTGTGCTCTCTGCCTGTGCACAAGGAGGGGTTATGAACATGATGAGGGCGGCTGAGGAGGGCAGAGCAGGTGAGGGGGGCAGAGGAGGTGAGGAGGGGTTCTTTGTAATCCAATGTAGGCAGGGCCAACACCACAAGCTTTGGAATTCAGAGCTGTTAAAGACGTTGATAAACATGTCAATGAGGAAGGGCACACTATATTTCTGACCTATCAACAATTATTTTTCTGCACTTGCAAACATGTTAAAAGGGATAAAGCATAGGTGAATGTGCATGTATTGCAGCGATGTACTAAATATATATTTTTATTTTGCCCTGACATGGACATTGAAAGTTCCTAATGAGCTGATAAGTTACATTCTCACAGATTTTGCTGTAGGGCAAAAAATGGTTACATCAGTGTAGAGATATCAGGTGCACTTTAAATACTTGCTGTATGCTTTGGGCAACACTTATCCTTATTTGGTGGAATGTAACAAAGTCACTACCCAGTAAGAGACATGGCGCAGGGGTGCAGCAGAGTCCCAGTAATGTGTTAGCCCATTGGCTGGGTCTGCTTTCATAATAACTCATTTTGTTATGTGTTTTTTTTGAGGAACAGAATGACTGGTCGTGCTGACCTGCTTATCTTGCTGCTTTCCATTCTTCGCAGGCTCTCTTGTTTATACAAAACAACCAGATAACGTCTCATTTCTTGCTTTACTTCATTTATTTCTTGCACAAACAATAAAGGTTGCGTACCTACCAGGGAATCCATTTTATTTTATATATTTTTTGATATGGTAGCCTCCTTTTATTTTGACTAATATTGTTTAAAACGTTGTTTGATTTGTAACATTCGGTTTTGTAAATGGAGTCTCCCGAAGAATAACTGCATTCACTGTTAAAATTTCGTTCCTTCATGTTTAATTTTTTTTGCATGGTTGTTTCAATTTGACTCCATTAACTATTAGAAAATCAAATGCTCCAAAAACCATTTTTTGGAACAAAATTATAACTGGTGTATTACTTTTGTTAGGCTTACGACAGAGTGGAAGGGGTTATATGGTCCAAATTTAAGGCAGAAGGTGGGGGCAGTGGCACGGAACTGACAAACTTGCAACCACATATATTATACTGTCATGAAATTTATTAATTAGAAGATATAACATTTCTTTTACAAAGCCAACACATCAGGATAAGGATCATCATTTTCCTAAAAGTGATTGTTATTTTCCTGAGTCCAGTGAGATTTGAGAATAACAGTCACATGACTAAAATTAAGCTTGTTTTCGTGGTGTTTAGGCCTCAGTCACGCTAGACACAGTGCGTTCCGGCCCCATTCTGGCCAGAACGCATTACATCGCATTGTGGCCGGGTCACTATGTTGTGGGGCAGGAGGGGGCGTGGCGGGCCATTAAAGTGAATGGCATCGTAGCCACGCCTTCCGGACGCAATGTGATCGGCCGCGCGGGAACGCAAGGCACATTATGTCTGCGGTCCAGTCCGAAGAAAATAGTGCTTGCAGCATTTTGTTCGGACTGGGCCAAGCTTCAGTATCTTGCTAGTCGGCCCGGCTGGCTGTCAAAATACCTGAACAATCTGATTGGATGCAGGCATTATTCAGGTGTTTTGAGAGCCAGCGGGACTGACTAGCAACATACTGAAGCTTGGCCTAGTGGGAGATTCCTCCATTCACACAGTTAAGCGTAGATGGAAGAATCTGTTGCACCTTTTCCATCTGACCATAGAAAATCTGCAGAGAATCTATAAGTGTAGGCCAACTTTGCAGTTGAATCGTTTTGCCATTATAAACAGTAACTAGATGTAGCCAAACTTCAGCCCTCCAGCTGTACTTCAAATCCCATCAAGCTTCTGAGAGTCATGTCTGTGGCTGCCAGTCTTGCATTGCCTTATGGGACCGGTAGTTCCACAACAGCTGGAGGGCCAAAGTTTGGCTACCCCAGTTATACATGTACTACTTGTGTTTGGATAGAGCTGCCATTTAACACCTACTATATAATTAGACTGTCCCTGTGCTGAGTCCGTTTCCTGTTTACCTTCTCTCAGAATGGTTTATGTATGTATATAGGTCTCTGTATATTATGACGCCAGTTCTGAGCTGATTTTTCATTTGGACTTTTCCTCTTTGCTGGGTTACGACACAGATGGAAGCCAATGTACAGTAGGTCGTTCTCACAGCACGGTTTCCTGCCATTGTTTGTCTTTTGATGTCTAGTGGTCACTTGGATTGCTCTGGGTACAAAAGGTCCTCTTTTGACTTTTTACCCAATGACACTGTGCCAAGAGAACAGAAGGTTTGTTAGATACGAATCTGATAAAGTTTGTTTGTGTTCATCTCATAAAATCTTGAAGATAGTTCAAATCCGAGTTGTGCTGTTTGCCAGCTATCGCTTCTACAAACATAAATGTTGGGGACATTTTAAAGTCACCCTGTCGAGGAAAAATTCTAATACTTGGTTGTTCAGCCACCTGTGACTGATCTTTTTGTAGAGCTGCACAGCTTGAAGAACCTTCAGCATCCAACACGCTTCCTGGTATATCCCATGCTTGGTCCCCTGCTGCTTCCACCACCGCTGGCCACTACAGTTGTAGAACTGTAGTGACATGGCGGCTGGCAGAGGCAACCACAGTACGCACCCACTCAGAAGTGTGATGGATGCCTAAACATGAACTAAAATCTTACCTTTTTTACCCAACACTTGTAGCAACTGCTCTCCTGTGTTAAAATTGATTATTCTCAAGTTCCCAGCAAACATGAATCTCCACCATATAACCCTTTAAAGCTGTAGCAGCTATCTTGAGCCCACCTTCATTTCCTGTCTAAATGGCTTCATTCATCATTCCACCCTCTCCTCTTCTGATCCTTACGGTCATTACCCCCCATATAGAGCTATTAAAGGAGAACTATGGGGTCAGTGTTTTTCCCCATAGTTCTTCTTAGGGTAACGGGAGGACACAAACTAGCATCCTCCCGTTACCCTAAGCTCAGTATACCGTCATCTACAGCCATCCTGACGTAGATGACGGGATCCGCCCAGCTGCGTGAGTGACAGCTGGCTCTGCCTATCTAGAGGCAGAGCCAGCTATACCCGCCCCCTCCCACGTCCGTTCCGCCAGTCAGCGCTGGCAGATCGGAGCGGGGAGAGGGGAATCCAGCCCCTCCCCCTGTCACGGCAGAGAGCCGTGACAGGATCGAGAGGTGAGGGAACCCGGTATGTGTTCCCTCACCTCCCGATCTACTGAGCCGACCTGTGACAGTCTCATTGTCACAGGTCGGCTTAGAACTATGAGGTGAGTGGAAATCACTCATCTCATAGTTCTCCTTTTAACTCAATAATTTTCATCAGGAGCATTACAGAACACATCCTCGGCATCCCTTTAGATGTGTCTGCTCAAGCAGCTGGTCAGCGGATTGCACAGGTAGTCTTCAGCACCCAGTGGCCAACAGGGAGGAACATGCACATCTAAAGGGATGCTCGGGATGTGCCTTATTGTAAGGCAGGACACTGAAAAAAGAAAAATCAAATATGTAAATAATATTTGTTACCTAACTTGTTCCTCATTTCAGTTGACACTTTATTAACTTTTCCCAGAGTTTATCTATCTTTGTTCCCACCCAGAGGAGGAATAACAGCAGGTTGTACATGTGCTATCCTGCTGCCTGAGTGCACAATCTAGCGTAGGGTTATGCAACTTCAGCTGTAGTGAAACTTCAAGTCCCATGAGACATTGCAAGACTCTGACAGGCATAACTCCCAGAGCAAAGCAATGATGGGTTTTGTAGTTTCACCATAGCTGTATTGCCAAACTTGCCTACCCCACCTACAGGCTATGGCATGACCTGGATTTCACCTGATACTGGGGCTCTGTCTGAGGGCACAGGTCTACCGCCTTGGCTCATCGCCCTTAAATACCAATTTTGTTATGCAGGAACAGAAGTGAGGGAAGAATTCTCAGTGAGTGACAGAAATGTCACAGTAACTCTTTCCAGAGCTAAGAAACAAAAATCGACTGGTATTGGGCTTTGAGTTCTGGCCCTGCATTGGAAACTGAGCAAAAGGCTGCCAGTGTTTTCCCTGGCTGTGGGTCCTGCTCGCTCTGGCTTTTACAAAGGAAGGTTTCAGCAACTCTGCATTCCCAATCAGAAGCATCGGTAAAATCCTGCTGAAATTTGCACAACTCAGACTGAAGGTTATCTGAATGGAATTCAGATGTGTCTTGGATTACCATAGATTACCATAGATACTTTCACATGTATGTATATATGTGTATATAAATAAAAAATTGTGTGTGTAAAATATATATATATATATATATATCTATATTGTGTGTGTGTAATATGTGTATATATATATATATATACACGAAGTTTGGAGGTCTGTAGCTATTGACCCTGCAGACAGCTGGCGACTTCTGTGCACTTCAGCATGCGCTGACCCCGCTCTGTCATTTTACGTGGCTGAGTTGCTGTTGTTCTCAGTTGCTTCCACTTTGTTATTATACCACTCACAGGTGACCGTGGAATATTTAGTAGCAAGGAAATTTAACGGAACACCTGAATCCAATGATTTGGAGGGGTTTCCTAATACTTTGTATGTAAGACACACACACACACACTTTACAGTTTTTATTTGTTCTCTTCACGTGGTGTTTGAAAACACTTCTTTAGGTGGGTCAGATTAAATCATGCCGTATTGTGCTGCAAGAAGGGTCAATGTGCTCTTTATGCAAATCTCCTGCGGGCTGCAGAACCTGTGTCTAATGTCCTTGACTTCATAGGAAACCTTCAGTACTGGCGCCGGGCGCTTGTGTTTTAGTGTTCCGACAATAACGATTTCAAGTGGATAAAATATAAATACAACACAGAAACTGAAGTGAAATGAACTTTGTCTTTATATGGAGGGAAGTCTTTTCTTCCCTTGTTTGGCCAACATTATAAAGTAGTAGTTAAACATAGAATTACATAAAGTAAATACAATGTGCTGCTCTTAAAGCACAGGAGCTGCAGATCCTTCAGAACAACTCCGTCTATAGTGTACTTAGTTTGAGTTCACGGAACTAAGGTTGTATGTATTATAATATTTTGAAGAGATTCAATGCCGAGGGGATAACCACCTTTACCATGTCACTTTCAAGCAAGCCGTATCTATTACTCTGTAATGCAGATGTTGAATAGCAAATATTGCTGCAATGAGAGGAATGACACACTTTAGTACTCATAGGTGTCCCTGTGTGACTGTATGAGCCCTTCTAAAACATTTAAAGTAATAATAAAGTCAAAAGGTTTTTCATCTATTTCAAATGCTGATTGAATTGCTTACAATGGGTGCTGCTCCCGAATGTTTACATTCTTAGTTTCCTGCAGAATCAGCTGTTTCGCTGAGCTCTGGCCCTGATATCCTCTTCTTTTTTTTTTTTTTTTGGTGGGGGGTTCCTTTTCCTTATAGGGTCCTATGGAGCCACCATTGTGCGTGCTAGTAAGTTGTATGTGTCTTTACAAACAAACCGGCAAAGCAAAACATTCCCCTGCTAGACCCCCCCTCCCTTTCCCGAGCTAGTAGATGGACAGATTCTGGAAACTCTCTGCCCCTTGTGAATTTGTACTGGACAGGACATTCAGTGAAGCTGAGCTGATAGAGTTGGAGCTGTGTGGACACATGATGACAGTAAGTGCTCTGGCAAAAATGTTAATACCTTGCTGGGCAACGTATACTTGGTTGATCTGGATTAATTAATGAAAAATGTATGAGAGTTTAATAGTATGGCTGTGGAAATTAAAGATTAATTCCTCAATTAATCGTTAAACTTTTTGATCGATTAAAATTATTTTTATCGCTAATGAAAATACTCACCTCCGCTGGCTCCTGGGAGTCCCGTCGGAGATCCGGTGAAGTCACGGACATTGACGAAATAGTACTTTAAAGATGCGCAGTGAGATTTATTACTAGGTGATTGCAGCCAATCACCTGGCCGACAATTTTCTGTTCAGATTCTTTAGGGCCTGTTCACACGACGTCCGTTTTGTGTGCTGACCGGCTCCGTACGCTGCTGCACTCAAAATGCATCCCAATGTATCCCTATGTGTTTTATGGGCTCCAGTTCTCACATGCGCAGTCCGTTCAGCTTACGACAGAAAAAATACTGCATGTCACATTTTGTCAGGTCCGGGAACGGATACGCAAACGCGTCAAAAACGCATCAAAAACGCACTGCGCTGCAGCTAACATACTAACAGCCCCACTCCAGCAAAAAAAATAAAAAATTTTCTTTTTTTGCTGGAACGCAGCCAAATCGCAGCCAAAAACGCAATGCATCAGCGGCTCCACGTCTGCTGATCAGGACCTGATCTCATGTGAACAGGCCCTTAAAGTGATACTAAACCCTTTTTTTATTTTTTGGGTTTTTTTTTTTTTTTTTTTTGTTTTAATTATTCATAGGAGATCCAGTTATACTTGTGTGGCTGTTTTTTTTTTTCCAATTTCATTTATTTTTTTGAACTGATGTACCACAGTCCCATACTGTTTACAAGTGTCTCCTGTGCCTAACAGGTTGCAAAGGAGACACCTGTGGGTGCTCCGGGCTGGGAGCACACATGCACAGCACTTGACAAGCCACACCCCTGTTCCCTCCTCCTCACAGTATCTTGATGGGCAGGTTTCCCTCAATGTTTGACAGGCCAGGTGGTGCCAGCGGGGCCACCCACTAAGAATGTTGTCTGATTCCTGTGGATCAGCCAAAATTCTAATGGCAGGGCTGGACAAAACTACAGGAGCCAAGAAGCCAATGCTCCTTTTAAAAATGACAAGTTTTGAGGGTTTTTTTCTAGTTATTGTCAATGGAGTGGACTCCTAAATAATAAATCCTACTGGCTCCTGGATTGGACAGACTGGCTTCTGAATTCCATATTACTTTGTCCACCCATGGTGTATGGCCAGCTTCAGGTATGAAATTAGACCTTACACAGGCCATACATGTTACAAACTGATTGTATGATCATCTTTAGGTCTACTGATAACTATATAGTGCTATTTGAGTTATTTTAATCAGTTTCGGTAGTGGAGCATCTTGGAGCATAACAATTCACTTGGGTAAATAGCAGTAGCTCTTGACCGGAAGCTGTATTCCCAGTGTGCTTTTCCAAGCTTCAATGCAATTCTGGCTGGAGTTACAAAGTCGGCTTGGAAAAAATAAGAAAAAAGGCATGTGTCCATCAAGTTCAGCTCAAAAAATGGATGGTTCATTTTTGGGGTGGATATCCGTGAACTGACTCATTCTCCAGCTCAGATCATGATCTTGCTGCCCTCATTCCCAGCTTTAACTTTAATTCTGGACTTTTTATTTCTTGTGCCTTGCATAAGTGGTAACCCAGAGGTGAGACTCAGAGGAGCCGGCAAGTCTGTTCTGGAGGTCCGGAAACATGTAGAGGAGAAGGCAGCAAGTGATTGAGCCCCACCAGTGTCTACCCATCACTGAATTCTTAGCCGTGCATAGAAAGGTTGTTTCAAATTAAAGCTATTTGTAATGTATATCTTGGGGATACGCTAAACATATCTCTGTTCTGCTTCAAATGCTCTCAGTCGTTATTTTACAATCCTGCTGAAATGATAACAGCCAGTTTCCAGGAATCCCAGGAGTCACTGTTCATTATTTTTCTGCCTCCCCTTGTGACTTATGTAGGAGTTTCTCCGGGCCCCTGGAATGCTGGCTTTCTGTACAACACAAGGTAGCTGTCATGTTAGACAGTGAAAACATTTTAACAATGTTGTTAACTGGGAAACTTTTAACAGTGGCTGTTATGAATGTACATGAACATGTCTATTTAAATAGTATTTGTGTGTGTGTGTGTGTATGGGTATATATTGTAGACGTATACATTTATACCAAACTCCCAACTGTCCCTTTTTTAGAAGTAAATCCCTCTGCCCTTGTTTCTTCATTTGTCCCTCTTTTTGGCCAGATGAGTAGACCTCTATAAAAGTATTATAATACACTAAACCTTTCACCTTCTTCTTTTTCTTTTTTTTTACTGGTTTTATTTAGAAAACGTACATTTATAAAGTTGTAGACAACTATTGTCGGCATAATAATTATTTATGATCCGCATAACTGGGGGCAAGGGTGTGTACTTTGCCTACATACTAAAAAGTGTCCTCTTATCATATCTCAGTCAGTTGGGAGATATAGATATATATAGAAAAAAAAAATATATTATTTTAGATATATGTGTATTATCTACACCAGGGCTTGAAAACAATCTAAATGTTTATATACATTTCACCTTAAAGCCACGGATAGGCAACCTCAGCACTCCAACTTTGGTGAAACCACAAATCTTATCTTGCCTCTTCCACTTAGTCATGCCGGTGGCTGTCAAGAATCTTGCGATGCCTTTTCGGACTGTTGCACAACTGCTGGTTTGCCAAGATTGCCTACCCCTGCCTACACCTGTTCTTTGGGCCCCCTTAAGGTGATATAAGCACTCCCTCCCCATCCACAGATGAACTACCTGTCGGCTCCACTCATCCCAAGACCACCTGCTTTCCAGCTCCCTTGTCAACTCCTCCAATGCTCGCCTCCAGGACTTCTCTAGAGTATCTCCCATCCTCTGGAACTCTTTACCCCAACCTGTCCGTCTGTCGCCCACCTTGACTGACTTTAGGCATTCCCTAAAGACTCATCTCTTCAGGGAAGCCTATCCCACCTCAACCTAACCACTCAACCATCACGTTCTCAAACAATTCATCCCCACACAGCTACCTCCTCATGTATCACTTCCCCCTCCCTTTTAGATTGTAAGCCCTCACCATCTTGTCTTGATTTGTATTGTGATTGTAATGTCTTCCTTATATTGTAAAGAGCTGTGCAAATTGTTGGCGCTATATAAATCCTGTATAATAATCTTTACAGATTTCCAATGGGCCCAGCATCTGTTTGTTTACATCATGTGGTAGACATCTTTTTCTCCTGGGCGCATCTTGAAGGTGCCTCCCCATTGTCTTCTATGGGACTTGTCTCCCAGACGAGCCCCAAAGAAGTCAGTGGGGATGCACTGCACAGGCATGACCAGGAGAAGGTGTCCACCACAGGATGTATGTATGTATACTCGGTAAGTATTCATCCATGAACAGGTAGGGAGGAAGCGGTGGAGTCACTTTGGAGGAGCTTAAAGGACTTTGTTTTAAAGTGATCTTACCCTTAAAGCCAGCTACATCTAAAGGACTCCAGTAGGTTGCATCTATTTCTTGTCTAGTGCTCAATATCTCAAACTCTCCTTGGCTGCCCTCTCTAACCCCCAATTGTGTTGTTCCCTCTCTTCATCAGTATCACGAGTCTTTCTGCCCCCAGTCCACCCACAGTTTTTTGTTTGATCACTGCCTCCGCACTGTTGGGCATCCATTCTGTTATTTTTTAGATGCTCACTCGGCTTGGCTTCTCTGTGCCCCTTGCCTCTCGCCCTCATTCTGTCACTGCTACCCTCTGTTGTTCTTTTCCTTCATTTTCTATAATGATTAGTTACTGATGTCCTTTTCAATATCAGCACGCCCACCTCCAATGCTCGCCTCCAGGACTTCTCTAGAGTATCTCCCATCCTCTGGAACTCTTTACCCCAACCTGTCCGTCTGTCGCCCACCTTGACTGACTTTAGGCATTCCCTAAAGACTCATCTCTTCAGGGAAGCCTATCCCACCTCAACCTAACCACTCAACCATCACGTTCTCAAACAATTCATCCCCACACAGCTACCTCCTCATGTATCACTTCCCCCTCCCTTTTAGATTGTAAGCCCTCACCATCTTGTCTTGATTTGTATTGTGATTGTAATGTCTTCCTTATATTGTAAAGAGCTGTGCAAATTGTTGGCGCTATATAAATCCTGTATAATAATCTTTACAGATTTCCAATGGGCCCAGCATCTGTTTGTTTACATCATGTGGTAGACATCTTTTTCTCCTGGGCGCATCTTGAAGGTGCCTCCCCATTGTCTTCTATGGGACTTGTCTCCCAGACGAGCCCCAAAGAAGTCAGTGGGGATGCACTGCACAGGCATGACCAGGAGAAGGTGTCCACCACAGGATGTATGTATGTATACTCGGTAAGTATTCATCCATGAACAGGTAGGGAGGAAGCGGTGGAGTCACTTTGGAGGAGCTTAAAGGACTTTGTTTTAAAGTGATCTTACCCTTAAAGCCAGCTACATCTAAAGGACTCCAGTAGGTTGCATCTATTTCTTGTCTAGTGCTCAATATCTCAAACTCTCCTTGGCTGCCCTCTCTAACCCCCAATTGTGTTGTTCCCTCTCTTCATCAGTATCACGAGTCTTTCTGCCCCCAGTCCACCCACAGTTTTTTGTTTGATCACTGCCTCCGCACTGTTGGGCATCCATTCTGTTATTTTTTAGATGCTCACTCGGCTTGGCTTCTCTGTGCCCCTTGCCTCTCGCCCTCATTCTGTCACTGCTACCCTCTGTTGTTCTTTTCCTTCATTTTCTATAATGATTAGTTACTGATGTCCTTTTCAATATCAGCACGCCCTTCGTGTGTGCACTGGTCAATGTCATCATCTATGTTCTTCCTCTCTCTATTTTGCTGCACAGTATTTCCAATCCCATCACAGCCACATTCACTCTTATGCCGCTCTCCATGGCCACATTCGGTATACACAGTATCTCTGTTTGTGCTCAATGCCTGCTCTGCCCTCTCCTTTGTACCCATCCTCCTCCGCATGAATATGTTTTAATCACAGTACTCAGTGCTGTCTCCTTATGTGCTTCACTCTTCCAGCATCGATTTTATCCCATTGCATAGCTTTTCATTACCCTAAATTCCCTTTTTCTCCTTTAATATCTGTGTCCCTGGCAACTGCCTTCTCTCCTTGTTTCATTCTATACTCTGTGTGGTAGGTTATATACTGCATTCCACTGTGTATATTGTGTTTTGTACAACACAACATATACTTATCACTCTACTTTGTATAGCATATTGTGTGACGTGCTTCACAGCACTGCGCTCTGTACATTGTACTATGCAACATATACTCCACAACACTCCGCTCTGTACACGTTGTACAATGTGAAATACTCCACACTGTACACTATGCTGTATGACACATACGCCACATGACTCCACTTTGTATACACAAAATATGTTCCATGCTGTGATGTGCTTCATATTCTCCATACCACTCCACAGCGCTGAATGCAATATGCTCCACACTGAACACTGTGCTGTACGACATATGCTCCATACCACTCCACTTTATATACAGTGTTGTGCAAAACACATTCTACTGTACACTGTGCTGTGCGACATTTACGCCACACCTCTTCCCTTTGTATATAGCTGTGAAGAAAACATACTTCAGACTTCTCCATGTGTTCTATGAATACTGCACTGTGCTAAATATGCTCCACTCTGCTTCAAAATTAACACCATGTTGTGGGACGTATACGCTACGCCACATCATTTTGTATATAGTGTTGTTTTGAGTATACTGTGTGCTTGATATACTCCACACCACTCCACTTAACATGCCGTGTTGTAGTAAATATAATTTAGTAAAGATACTATCCAGCATTCCATGCAGTACAGTGCAGAGTATTCACCATACAGATGCACTATGAATTTCCTAGAGCTATAAAAACAAGTGTGTATGTGTGTGTGTGTGTGTGTATATATATATATATAATGTTATTAGGGATATTTAGCATTTCAGAGCCAGTACAATTTGTATCATTTTATCTCTACTGGCTGTTAACTTATTTTAACCATGCAGAGGTGATTAAAATAGCATGATGCATAGCAAATGAATCCGATCACCCTCCACATGTATTATTGGTCTCTCTTTCACCTCTCCTGTCTTCCCCCAAGGACATCTGTGACCTATACGCTAAAGATGCTTCAAGGCATTGTCATACTGAGCTTAACCAGCTACAATTCTGCTGCTGGAAACCGAATGTAACTGCTGTGCTGATGCTTCGGCATATGAGATACGATCAGTGCACCGCTGCGGCTATGTTCTTATTTGCTTTATATATTCGCTCAGGTCAGTCATTTTCATCTGCTTTGATACAATCTAAGTCAATATTAGTCAGGCTAAAGATTTAAAGGTGAATCTCGTAAGGTCAGGATAAAATTATTTGGCAAATTGCTGCTCTTCATTTCACTTAATTTAATTTCCCATGGGCAGGTTCACCGAGTTTGTTTACTTTAAAGAGCAGTTGCGGGCAAAAAACTGAAATCAGTTGGATATGTGTGAATGCTGTTCAGGAATTGTTACAGCTGCGCTATAGTCTTGAGATGTACATTTTATCTGTATTTTTAGCTGGATCCTAGTCGCCTTTCAGTGCTTCTGGGTCAGACATTTCTCCTATTCTGTGCTATCATGCTCCAATATTTGCGGGCTCAGAGAGGGCACAGCCTGAACCCTATCTCCCACTCTGAGTGCCTTTAGGCATTCCCTTAAGACTCACCTCTTCAGGGAAGCCTATCCCAAACAATTCATCCCCACACAGCTACCTCCTCATGTATCACTTGCCCCTCCCTTTTAGATTGTAAGCCCTCAGGGGCAGAGCCCTCCTTACCATCTTGTCTTGAATTATATTGTGATTGTAATGTTTTCCTTATATTGTAAAGCGCTGCGCAAACTGTTGGCGCTATATAAATACTGTATAATAATAATAATAGATGGCTCTGGACTGCACTTTCACAGGTTCAGTTTCGTATCCCTTTAGAAGATGAAGAAACTGCAAACTACTGACATTTAGCTACTTTCCAAATGGTGTCTTAGGTTTCAGTGATGGTGGAGTAGAAAGCTCAATTGGCTTAAACGGTTCTACCTCACCAGATCATTGGATTCTGCTGATGGCATGTATAAGGTCACAGGCATAAGATGGGTATGGTATCTAAACATTCCCATCAGACGCCTGTTACTTGAAGACTGAGAATACGGTTTCAGATTAGTGTGGCTTATCTAAAGATGTGTAAAAGATGTTGCGATACAGAAGAAGTCCAAACGGAAATCCAGTAACGTAACATAAGGAACTGGGTAGCATTGGTGGACATTGTCACTTTTTAACTCGTGTGGCCCAGTTTGTACATGTGTATTGTACATGCGGCACTCTGCATACATGCAAAATGAATTAAAAGAACAAAAATGCACATGGAATTGCAGGTGCTATGTGTGTGTAACATCACTAATAACCTGTGCTGCTCATTATATAGCAACAGGTACTTGCAGTTCTTTTAACATCATTGGTTGGATCACCTAGAGTGGAATAGATGAAGTTAAGTTGTATCGGAGAATAAAAGACAAAAAGGAACTGTGTTTGGCAGAAGTATACATCATGATGAGTGCCAAAGGCAAACCTATTCCTCTTCTAATTATCTTTGTCCACCATTGCTTTGGCACTTCTGACGAACTTTTAGATGGACAAAGATTCAGAATGACCAACAACGTGGTCAGATGTGGTCATTGTGCAGCCATCTTTTCACTCCTGGTGAAAAAAATACAGGAACCAACTATTGCCAGACTAGGTAAAAGGCTAATTAGATTAAGGGCCAGCGTTGATGGGTTGTGATGTGCAAATGCAGCGTGCTTTTGAAAACTGTTTAGGTGCTTCTGAGATCATTCAGAATTTGGTGTCGGTGCATTTGAAATGTTTCAAGCTGCTTTTGCATTCACAAAAACATTTATGGGTAGAGAAGCTGTGAAGAAGCAAACAAAAGTCTGTTGACCCAGGCCCTTAAAGGAGAACTATGAGATGAGTGATTTCCACTCACCTCATAGTTCTAGCCGACCTGTGACAATGAGACTGTCACAGGTCAGCTCAGTAGATCGGGAGGTGAGCGAACACATACCAGGTTCGCTCACCTCTCGATCCTGTCACGGCTCTCTGCCGTGACAGGGGGAGGGGCTGGATTCCCCTCTCCCCGCTCCGATCTGCCAGCGCTGACTGGCGGAATGGACGGGGGAGGGGGTGGGTACAGCTGGCTCTGCCTCTAGATAGGCAGAGACCGCTGTCACTCACGCAGCTGGGCGGATCCCGTCATCTACGTCGGGATCCGCTCCGGCTGCGGCGTCTCAGTATACCGCGAGCTGTAGCTCGCGGTATACTGAGCTTAGGGTAACGGGAGGACGCTAGTTTGTGTCCTCCCGTTACCCTAAGGAGAACAATGGGGAAAAACACTGACCCCATAGTTCTCCTTTTAATTCGGCCTTATACAGCCAATTCGTAGCTGTTTTATGGCAATGGTCTGCCCATGAACGGCAATCAACACATGCTCTTTAATGGCAACCAGCGCATTCTTCGATCTACTGGCTCTTTGGTCACCCATAGGACTGAGGCGAAGAAGCCCTGTATAAGCTCAAAGATTACACAGGTCTGAGGACTTTCTCCCTATTGTGTTAGGGCAGTACTGTGTGCCTGAGTGACCAATCGCTGAGCACCGACACTGTCACATGCTCCCCATTAACGAAAGTACGGGTTATGTAACTTCACAAAGTGAAGAAGTATAAGCAACTGTGGGGCCAGCATTAAAGTGAACTTTCTCATTTTAGGCCAGGATGCTTATAAACCAATCGATAAAGACATGCTTCTGATCTTGGAGTATTGCTTGCAATTACAGGGCTGTTCCTCCTTTCCTTAAGAGCTTAAGAACTCAACCTCTCCTTAACAAGCATCTTGGGCAGTGGGAGACTATGATTATCACTCAATAAAATGCTGGAAAATCTCTGAGTAGACCTTGACCCTTCTATAATAAAGAGGTGAAGGGTCAGTAGTATCGGTATTAGACAAGTATTGCAGCAGGTCGCCGTAATGGAACAAGACATACGAGGATAAGGAGAATCATTCTGTTGTTTTTGGTGGAACTATCTGGTGGAGATATCAGTTTATCTAGCTAGCTGTATCTATATAAGGTATTATAATACAACCCTAGCTGCAAAAAAAAAAAAAAAGTTGAGTCATGTTGGAATTGAGGCTCTTGTACATTTTCAAATGTGTTGTAATTTACATAAGCCTGACTGTCTCAGCATTTATGTACCTGTTTTTACAAGCATTTTTAAGCCAACCAGTGCCTGGTAAAAGTTTTTGGTAAATCTCCTGCTTGCAGAGGGTTAACCAGAGACCACATCCCTGTCAAAGACCTTGTTTTTCATTTTTCCTTTCATACTGGCACAGATCCGGCTAAGAGCAGCCCAGATTAGTTCAGAAAACCTTTGAAGAGATTTAAGATGTCCTTCAGCCAGTTTGAAGGTTTTTGTCTTGTAAATCCAGTACAAGGACGCCTGCAGGCATCTCGACCCTTGCTGTGTTGCTGATGCAACTCAAGGTCAATCCAACCCGCCCCGTGACATTCAGCGCACACAAAATTATGCAGTGAAACTGCTTCAGCATACAGCCAACCAAAACTTCTCCGCTCATCAGTGAACGAGGTGCTTACATTATTTATTTTTTCCTTTTTTCCTGTGCTGTAAGACATAATCCAGGATTTCTACTGTGCGTGATGACAAGGTCATTTCTTACTTAATTAAAACACATGTACAGAACAAAGCCATAGTGCTTCAAAACAGCTTTGTAGTTGATAGAGAGGATTTCAATTATTTAAAGGGATAGTCTCCCGTGGAAGGACAGGCTCAGAATTCTAAACACCTTCACCATCCAGCTTGTACGGATTCGCCTTTTGCATAAATTCCGTGACATTTAAGTAGCAAAGTTATAGCAAGAAGATCATTTAAAGTGTAAAGGTTTTATTAAAGGCATGATTCATTAAAAACCAGACCTTGAGATGCACACAAGGAAATCAGTTTACTTGCTTAGTACTTAATGTTTTTTTTAGCGCTATAGTGCACTAGTCCACCCCAGCCCTTTTTGTTGGCAGTCTGGTAATCTGAGAACCCCTGTTTTGTTGAAAAAGAGATTCCCAAACACACCCTGTGCAGACTCCTTTCCATTTTCTCCCATACAGAAAGTCTGGTTGTTGATGCTAATTCTAAAAAAAGTTTCTCCAAGCCACCTTTCAGATTCAAACCTGCCTTGGAAGCTTACCTGGCTTGGAAGGATAATGGAAGCAGAGGCATGTGATGTTACATAGCACAGTGCATTATATCTACAATCTATATTACAGGAAGGAAGTGCAAAAACAAAAAGTAACTGCCTGTAACCAATCAGATTTTACTTGTCTACACACAGACCAGCAACAATGAATTCTGATAGGTTGCTGGGGATACTGTACTTGCCTATGATTGCTCTTTGCACTGACTTGCTAACTAAAGTTGGCCCTACACCGTTCGAATTCCAGCCATTTCTTGTTGAATTTCCTGAAATCCGATCCATGGGTGGCCCTGCCAAGTGGCAAGGAGCCAGGTGGAAATTTGATGTGGGAATCAAAAGGTTTGTCTTGTTCAACCCCATGAAAAATCTTATTGTGTACAGCGTACTTGAACCTGAACATGTTTTGTTGACTGTTTTCCTGCGCTGGAAAAGTTTAACACACAACGATACATATAAAGTGCAAAAAACATACGTGACTGTGTGGAACAAGCGACCAGTTGTTCTTGCAGGGGTGCCCTTTGCTCAGTACATAGATGATAATGTAGGTTGTATATCTATGGGCTGATCCCAATCTGTCTAAATCGATTTTGGTAAACAATATGTCAGCCAATGAGTGCATGCATGTTTATGCTATTGTTTTTAATGGAGAGATCATGCAGATGTCAATTGGATTTTCTAAGCTCACCATACATTACAGTCTTTAGATCTGCCCACAGTATGTAGTGCAAGGGATTACATGACTAAATGCAGATCAAGTTGATTGCTTAGATGGGCCCAAATAGGTTCATGTGTAGAAGTACAATCAGATTTTACCATGTGTGATATAAGGAAACCCAAGTGATCGGTTTCCACCTGAATTGTTCATCCACTGGAGCTGGAGCTCCATGGAGACTCAAAAGAGTCTCCATGGAGCATTAAAGAACAATCCCAGGTCAATCAAAAACTTACCCTTGCAGTGGGGCTACCCCTGCTCTGCAAGGGTTAGGGGTGCTCGTTTTATCTAGTGCAGCGGTCGCCAACCTTTCGGACCTCATGCACCACTAAATTCATAATTTTAAATTGCGCAGACCACAAATATGAAATATATATATATATATATA
>NW_017307085.1:346477-373766 GCF_000935625.1 Nanorana parkeri
TACATACAATCTCATACACACACACACACACGCATAATGCCATCTTAAAAATTAGAACTCAGTAGAGACCAATGGGGATTGTTTTTATTTTCTTGCCTAGTCAAAACTGGTGTTACAATTGTTGTTTCCCCATTTAACAAAATCCAATTTTGGTTTGATTGCATTAAAATAGCTAGGATTATGGGACAACCTGGGACCCTGTATGGGTGCTTTTCACTAAGCAGTTTTGCTTTTCAGGTTTCCTTCCATTTTTGCGTTTCCTTCTTTCAACCGGCAGATCAGGGTTTACAGTAGGAGCAGAGAGAGTACACAGGAGCTCTTCCAGTTCACGTCAGTCCAAGGTTACTGCATGAATATGCATCTTGGCCGGCTACTAGTGGAAACGATTCTGGACGAAGCCACAGCAGCCTTCCAGGAGCTTCTGGGCTGAATGAGAAGGCTTTGCCGCAACGCTGGTGCTCCTCTTTGCTGCCTTCTTTCTGCGCTACTTGCCAGCCAGGGTGTCAGATACATTGCTCATTTAACTGACAACTAATGGATGTAAATCCAGTGACCTATTTACTGAGACAGTGACGTGGCTGCGATTACGGCAGTGTGACCTCCCTCATTCTTGTTTACCATATTTTTATTCCTCTTCACGTTACACAGATGAGCATTTAGGGAGCACAGACCACGGATTTAGGTAATCTCGGTGTAAGCCATGACAAATTTATTTCAATGTGCATGCAAAATAACAATATCCCTGTTTACCAGCAGTATTTTACCATTGGCTGCTTGGCAACCATGAGAGATGAAGGTGTTTTGGTCTCCACTTCTGATATGCGTTTTTAATAATTGACTTATTTTGCTGTAACATCCTTTCCTTTAAATGAGCACTTAAAGGAGCCAGCAGGTTTTTTTTCTTTTGGCGCCAGCTCTATTGACAACTAGAGGAAGCCTCAAAAGTTAGGTGCCAGCTGTAATTCTTAAAGAGCATTGGCGACCTGGCTCATGGGATTTGTCCAGCCTTGGTCTTGTAAACTGTAAACTGTAAGCCTTGTAAACTGTAGTCTACGGTTACTAGTATTCTATGGTTACTAGTTAAGAATACATGTGTGTTAAATTCTTTATAATTGTTATATCTGAATTTTGGGGGTAGTTTTGTCAGCCCTGTCTAGTATTTATTTTTTTAATCCGTGTCTTTGGTAGCTGTGGTCTCGATTTATGCACAGATCTTGACCCCTGACACTTTAACATAATATGACCACAAAATTAAACCTTTCATCTGGTGATCCTGATAGTGACATGCTTCCTGTACTATAGTGACAAATATTTTCACCTTGTCTGGTGATCCTACCAGTGATACACTACAAAACACCTCCCCTCTTCTCCATAACATGAATAGCCAATCAGACCTGTGCGGGTTTTCTGAATGTGAAAATGTCAGCTCTAGTGGCAGGACAATGGGGAGCAGAGAAGGGTAGCGTTAAGCCGCCCATACACCTTGCGATCATCGTACGAAACTTTTCGGCAGATGATCGAACCGTCGTACGATTTTTGTACGGCGGCCCCATCCTGCCCTGATTATCGCAAGGTTCAATCAGCAGTCATTTTTTTTTTTTTTAAAGCACCAAGACGAATTGTGATAATCGACCGCACGTATTTTCGTTTGTGCATGAGCAGTGTTAATCGTACGAATTTTGAGGGAAAAGCACTGACCCCATAGTTCTCCTTTAAGGACTTTATGGTCCTCCATGCACAAGATCTCAGCTGCTTTGATGAGTTTTGTACACTTAGTCACTTTATCTGCACTTGTCATATCCTGAAAGCACATTCTTCTCCAATGAGTTCTTGGCACTAAGAAACAGCATTTTTGTTGCCAAAACATATTTTCATATACAGTAGGAAGCTTCACAAAGCTTCTGCTGGTATGGAAAACCATTAGATAAGTTATACTTATGCCACACTGCGGTCACTCTGGCGTGTCCTCATTCACCTACAACCTAAATGATGTCTGTTTTTAAGGTGACTGTATGATCTGGACATGATCAAGCAGTAAGGAACTCGGACTAGATCATATACAGGTGAAACTCGAATAATTAGAATATCGTGCAAAAGTAATGGCAGTAATTGCTGCAAAAGGGGCCCAAACCAAGTACTGAGTACTTTTCAGAGGTCCAATATTGTTCTATGTACAATCCTTGTTTTATTGATTGCATGTAATAATCTACTTTTTTGAGGTTGTGGATTTGGGTTCTTGGGGTTTGTCAATTATGACAAATCACGGCTTGAACTATCTTGCTTTGCATGTAATGAGTCTATCTCATATATTAGTTTCACCTTTTTAAGTTGCATTAGTGAAATAAATGAACTTTGCACGATATTCTAATTATTCGAGTTTCACCTGTATAGGTTTAGACAGTCATGGTGTGCTCTGTGTTCCTGCCCACAAGATAAGCGACTACACCCTGTTTAGGAAGTGGTCACGGAATGAGGACGGCAGATCCGTAGTGCTTGCGCTGACCCCTAAGTGTCGATAAGCCCAGAAAGAATACTCTGTGATAATGAAATGGATTTGTTATTGAACACCTTGTCTTTAAGGTAACAGGCCTGTAGAGAACTGCTAGCTTTGAACCAGGTTGATTTTTCTGCTGGAATAGCCTGAAGAGTTTTGCAAGTACACACTGCTGCTGAATGTTGATGATGTTGCAGTTGGGAAAAGCAGGGACTCCTTAGGAGGAACCTATTGCGAACATTTCTGCAGCAGCTATACACCACTGTGTGTTCGTGCAGACCAGCTCATAGTCCTCATGCAAAATGAATGTCATTGTGGTTAAAGTGACCGCATTGCCAAAATAGTGTAAATGAAAGGTTTCCCTGCACAGAAGAAGTGAAATACCTCTCCTACTGCCCATGATGCCAAAATCATCCAATTAAGATAGTTTACAAACGGACTCCTTCAAGAGTGTGGATCTTCTGGTACCTCTGCTGTCCTCTATGGTTCCTCCTGCCAGCCTCTATACCAGGACAATCCACAGTATTGATGTGGGATCTAGCTGGAAGAATGTAGACAATGTGGTAGAAGATGCAAGCATTTAACACACCTGGAGGTGTTTCAGATGTGACGATTCACATTTACGTGGGCACCATAATAGGCCATTGCATACCTAATGTTTTTTTTCTGCACCTCCAACATAACCTAGGAGCCCTTAAACTGTCTAAATAGGACTTTCTGAAGTTAGAGCTAAGGCAAAGCTCCTTACCAGCCATAGTCTTAGTAGGTATCTCAGAATAAGCACCATAGCATTGTGGCAGGGCTGAACCATTCCCAGGAACCAGGTCACCAATGCTCCTTAAAGGAGAACTATGAGGTGAGTGCTTTCCACTCACCTCATAGTTCTAGCCGACCTGCGACAATGAGACTGTGATACCACATACCGGGTTCCCTCACCTCTCGATCCTGTCACGGCTCTCTGCCGTGACAGGGGAGGGGCTGGATTCCCCGCTCCGATCCGCCAGCGCTGACTGGCAGAACAGACGGGGGAGGGGGCGGGTACAGCTGGCTCTGCCTTTAGATAGGCAGAGCCAGCTGTCAGTCACGCAGCTGGGCGGATCCCGGCACAATTGTAGGGATCCGCTTCAGCTGCGGCGTCTCGGTATACCGCGAGCAGCAGCTCGCTGTATACTGCGGCGTCTCGGTATACCCCGACCTACAGCTCGCGGTATACTGAGCCTAGGGTGACGGGAGGATGCTAGTTTGTGTCCTCCCGTTACCCTAAGGAGAACTATGGGGAAAAGACTTAACCCCATAGTTCTCCTGTTAAAAATCACAGCTAGTGCCTAACTTTTGGGGTTTTCTCTAGTTGCTGTGACGAGCTGGCTCTTAAAAAAAAAAAATCCTACTGGCTCCTAGATTGGACAGACTTGCTTTTAGATTCCATATTCATCTGTCTACCTCTTCATTGTGGGATTTGGGCCTGTGCAATCACTTTTAGGAAATAGGTTTTTGTTTTTTAAAACGGGTTGTGGAAAGTCCAAAGAAAGCTGTAGGTGTTTGAATTTAAATGTTAATGCATACATCCACCCTATGATCCCTTCACTTGTATGTTTAGCACTTTTCCTTGGAACACATTTGCACTGTCCTGTTATATGTGATGGATACTTCTCCGTAAATGTTCTTGGAAACAGGGCACTTTCTGCATGTTCCCTTTTTTTTCTTCTGGTCTTCCCGTTTAGTACACAATGTCCTCTCTTGATCTTATTGTTCTCCGGAATGCAATGAAGTTAATGATGAGGTCAAAGCTCTATATCGGATTATTAGTCAGATGGCAGTAATACAGCAGGTGAAAACGTTCCCATGTTGGCCAGTGACAAAGCAGCAGGTCTGACCAGTGATTCATGCAGGCACAGGTATGGAAACGGCATGTGACTTATCGCAATAGTAGCCACCATTAACACCGTTAGGGCTTTGTGTTTCACAAAACAGGACACAAGTTCAAGCACGTCATTGTGGAACATTAACGTGACCCCGGGGCACAACCCCGGCTATTTAATACAACCGTTCTAGCCCGCTGCTTGAAAATGGTGACAAATTTCCAGTAGACCTCGTCTGCGTCGTTTCCAGCGCATAAAGGGCGGAAAGGTTGTTGTAATTGGCACCAGCAGCTGCTCTTTCTTTTGACAAGGGATAATTTTGCATCCAGTGCTTTGTGTGACAGCTGCCTAATTGGGCATTCTCTCCTTGTAGCAAGCATGCCTCCTTCAAGCCTCCCCGCTGACAAATGGTGTTGGATTATAGATGGGGACACGCTGACCCGTTCGACCTTGCTGAGACAGCAGGGAGGAGTCTCCAGCATCATGCGGGAGGCTTTAGGGTCATCTAGAGGACAAGGTCACAAGCCAGGTGGGGAAACGACTGGCTGTCACATGACCACTAGGCAATGTCACCGTGTCAAGGGCGATTTCTACATTATTGATTATTGTCCTTTTCATGATGTCTCATTGCGGCTGCTTATATATTGGATGTCAGTGTTTAAAGTACGCTGCACTAAGCAAGCCACGCAGAACCGAAGTTCTAATAATGAGAGCCTGAAACATTGATCTATGTTCTTGTCACTAGAATTCGTTGAAATGTGTGATACTGTCGGGGAGCGCACTGCAGGCAATCTCGGTTATTGTATGGAGCTGGTAATATTGGGCAATTCCCAACCTTCATGCTGGCCACACGTGTCACAATTCAACAATTTAGCTCAGATGTCATTTTCAGTTTGCGATCATTTGCTCATGATGTCACCTGTGTACGCTTTTTTGTGTGATCTTTTTTTTTTTTTTTTAAGGTCAATTACCCCACGCACAGTATATGTATATTATCATGCATCACCATGCACATTGTAACCATTATCACACATCTCGTGGAATGCATCACCATGCACATTGTAACCATTACCAATCGGATTTAAATCTGTAGCTGTCATTAACCCCTTTGCTACCGACTCAGTCTGCCCTTTAAGGGGAGCTTAACGTCGGGAGTCAAAGGCAGGCTTCCCCATCATGTGACTGGCTGTCACCGTGGTCAGATGATTAGGAGCCCATCCTAGTGGCTCCCTATCGTAAACATGGCCGCTCCCAGTCACTGCTGGGAGTGTGCTAGTGAGTGCGCACTCAGCACAGAACAGCGGGCCGGCTGATGCATATACACGCAGAACCAGGCCCACCCGCCGCACTTCGTATTATAAGGTGATAATGCTCTCTTACGGTCTCCCAGTCATGCTCCTGGGTTGTCCATCAGACTTCTGATGGAGACTACAAGAGGCAGCTTCTACACGTTATGCAGGCATGGTCCCCTGTTGTCACCATCCGGTAACCCACCCTGAGAAATGCCATGCAGCCATCTCTGTACATTATGATCACAGATCTCATAGCATGTAAAACCACACGCGTTTCAACCATCAAACAATCTAGTTTAACATAATCATAATGAAACTCTTGGGACTCAATGGTAATGTGTGGCTACTAATAGGGCTTAGCTATACAGGATAAGAGATTCAAATCTTACCTTGTATAGTTAGGCCGTTCGGCCCTACACTTTTTTCCCCAATTATAATTTTTTCCAATGGCCATTTTTTATCTTTTACTATTCATATACACAAATGGGCGGTAAAAGAGGATTCTTAATAGTATCTGAGCACTTCCTCCTACTGGTGTATACAAAGTTTCACCAGCTTCTTGCCTTGTGCTAAAATGAACTGGAGCATTGATCTACAGTAATGCTGCAATTCTCATTGGGTTGAGCTCTTCCTTGAGGCTGATCAGTCCTACGGTGAGCTGCTGTGTCTTAAAGGGAAAGTTATGGGAGTTTTGTTTAAGTGATTTTAGATAAAAAGGTAAAGGGATCAATTTGATAATTTTAATCTGTGTGAAAGGTTTATAAACTTTTAGTTTCAGTGTAGAGTTCATATTTGTAAATGTACGTAAGGGGCAGCCATATTTGCTCATTACATGCATATGGCTGCTTTGACGCACAAGACCCTGGGTGATATTTATAAAAACTAGAGCCGTTGCCCATAGTGACCAATCAGCTTCTATCTTCATTTTTTTTTCAGTTAGGCTTTAAAAATGAAAGATAAATGCTGATTGGTTAGGATGGGCAACTGCTTCAGAGTCTGTCTGCTCCAGTTTTGATAAATTCCCCTCTGTGTCTACTGTTGTAACTAGGGATGCACCGATACCAATACTAGTATCGGTGCCGATGCCGGGTATTTGGGCGAGTACCCGTACTCGCCCAAATGATCCAATGGCTAGCCCGATACTTCCGGTATCAGGAAGCCGGGCACCGTCTCATTACACGCTTCCTGATTGGCCGGGATGCCGGCTCCATGCTCTCTCGTCACTTTCTGATTGGTCGTCAACTTCCGACCAATCAGTAAGCCTGATACTTCCGGTATCAGGAAGCCGGGCACAGCCTCATTACACGCTTTCTGATTGGTCGGGAAGCCGGCTTCATGCTCCCTCGTCACCTCATGACGAGGGAGCATGGAGCCGGCTTCCCGGCCAACCAGGAAGCCGGGCGCCGCGTCCTTACACAGCGCCTGGCTTCCTGTTTGGCCAGAAAGCTGGGTCCATGCTTTCTCAGGACCTAGTGACGAGAAGCATGGGGACGGCTTCCCTGCTAATCAGGAAGCCGGGTGGCGAGTCATTTTACGCCGCCTGGATTCCTGAATGAGACTTTTGTTATTTGGTATCGGTGAGTACCGGGAAAACAATATCGGTACTCAATATCGGTGCATCCCTAGTTGTCACCATCGGAAAAAGCTCCCTGAGAAATGTCCTGTGGCCCTCGCTGGAGCACATGTACGTAGACAGGAAGTGGCTGCAAAAAGGCTGCAGGAGACCAGCAGCACTAAGATGTAACAAAAGGTCAGACAATTTGTGAAAATAAGCATTTTAAGGGCAATTGTTTGACATACAAATTCCTTAAAACAACTGATTTTTCACTCTGGGCTCACACCTCCTTTTTTTTTTTTCCCTCACGTAGGGCCATTTATTAACAGTTTTGCAAAAATCTAAAATATTTTTCGGGTTCCTTCCTAGACGGCAAGCTTAGAAATACCACATGCGACAAAGTGTCCCTTCAAATGGCTTTAAAATGTTGACAAATACAGGAATACACAACGGCACCGTCAAGAGGTATGAAGAATGAAACATACAGCTTAGCGTTCATTGTGTTCCGCAGTTCTACATTAACTCTTAACTCTTTCCCCTCCGCCTTCATTTGAAAGGTTAATAAGATGTTGAACGGTTGACTGCCCCCTCTACTTTTTTTTTTTTTTCTTTTTTTTTTATCCAATGCTTTTTTTTAAGTAGATGTTCAGTCAAGGGGAATCGCTCTCCCGGATTTTTTTCTTCCCCCCTCCCCGTCTGCCCCCCAGACGTCTGTGGACAAAGAGGTTACCTGCTGTTTGATGCCGAAGCAGGCAAAGCAAGCCATGCACAGACAATTCAATTGTCACTCAGGTGTAGTGGCACAAATCGAATGAAAATGAACATTTTTTTTTTCTCCTTTAACAAATTGACCTCTGTCAAGGTGCACGTCACCCAAACACAATAAAAATAGACCTCTTTGTAACGGTAATAAAATACAGGAAATATTGTTTGAACGGGAGTGCATCAAAGCGGCGTTTTCTGGGAAAACACAAAGCTTCTGATGCTCTTTTTTTTTTTTTTTTTTCTTCGTCTGGCTTTATCGGTGCACGAAGATGTAATTGGAGTCCCTCGAGGTAAAAGTCAGTCAATGGCAAAGAAGTGATGGATATGTTCACCGAAGTCCAGTTGCTGGTGGATTGGGTGGGCATGACGTGTTAACCGCTGACCTTGCTGTGCATACGCTTAGCCGCGCTGAGTGGTTCAAGCGTAGTGGAGGTTTTTAATCCAATACTGTGACACGCATATTGTTGATTAGCACCAGTAGGTGTCTTAGAGGATATTGTCTCCTCCGTCGAGCTGGTCAGGACCCGGGCATTGGGGAGTCAAGTCGTAGGAGAAAGAAGGATGTTTTTGCATTAGTATTCTAAGGAAGCCTTTCTGTCTGCAGAACAAATTGATTGCCAAGCTCTACCTGCGCTGGGCACTATGCTGGGAGAGACGGGAGAGAGGTATGCTTGTAATCTGTTGTTAGTGTATCACAAATTCTGGTGCTTCAAGGATTTATTGTTCGCTTTCTTTTTTAGACTTTAAGAAGAATAAAATAGTAATAAAGGAAACGGGAGGCAAATATTAGCTGTACTGGGGAGCATTTATAATACTGCATGGAAGTGTCCCATGTTGCTTCTAGTAACGAGAGTCCAAATGGTTTTTTTAGCAACTTATGTTAGACATACACTGCGCAATTTTTATAAATAAGAGCAATAATGCACTGGTCATGGAAATCGGCCCACGTGCTGAGAGTTTTTGTGCGATTTTAAATTAAAAAATTGGGTTTGTTTATACATTTGTGAAAGAATAGAGCCCAACTGACTGCAACCAGTCAGAATCCAACTTTCATCCTCCTGCTCCTATTTTTCGAGGCAGCATTAATGAAGACAGGACCTCGTGTTTCTTTGTGACCATTTTGAGGGATTTATTTCCTCATTTGTCAACATTTGTTGTTTCTACTTTTGTGAGCGACTCCTGTTTTTGTTCATCTGATCTCTATATGATTTGTTATCAAAAACTCCTTTAGGGCTGGAATAGTAAGTGGCAGCACAAACTAGCGTCCTCCCGTTACCCTAAGCTCAGTATACCACGAGCTACATCGATGTCGAGATCCGCCCAGCTGCGTGAGTGACAGCTGGCTCTGCCTATCTAGAGGCAGAGCCAGCTGTACCCGCCCCCTCCCCCGTCCGTTCCGCCAGTCAGCGCTGGCGGATCGGAGGGCGGAATCCAGCCCCTCCCCTGTCAGGGCAGAGAGCCGTGACAGGATCGAGAGGTGAGCGAACGCCGGTATGTGTTCGCTCACCTCCCGATCTACTGAGCCGACCTGTGACAGTCTTATTGTAACAGGTCGGCTAGAACTATGAGGTGAGTGAAAAGCACTCGCCTCATAGTTCTCCTTTTAAAGCCTAAACTTTTTTGTTTTATTTTAGATAGAGAATGGAAGTGTTTAAAACCCCTGTCATTTAATTTATTTTTTTTGGTAATGTGTGTCCACTTGGGGAGATTTCCCTTCACTTCCTGTGCTGTATACACAACATGAAGTGAGGGAGTATATATTCAAAGTGAGCTAAATGCCCTCTTAGATTGGTGGCACTGGAAAATGTTTCCCCATTGGAAACTCTATTACTTTTCAGTTAAGTGATCACCAAGACAAGTAGAGAAGGTGAAACTCTCTTCCTCCTTCCTCCACCACGCTATGTAAAACTACACATTAAAAAAAAAATGTTGGCTTTACATGCACTTTAGAGCAGACACGTCATTGGCTGTTACAGAAGGAATGCTTTTCATCACTATGATGCAGGGCAGGACCAAACCCAGGAGTCGGGTTGCCAGTGCTCCTTAAAAATGACAGCTGGCACCTACTCACCGAGTTGTTTCCTAGTTGTGGTCAATGAAACTGGCTCCTGGATTGGATAGACTGGCACCTGTATTCCCTGCTATGTAATAATTATGCCCAATATTTCATTTTTATTAATTATTTTTATATTTTAACATATGTTCTGCCTATAGTACTTCTACTTACCTATTCGGTAAGTAGAAGAAGTGCAGTTAGACATGGCAGCCAGTTTCCCGTAGTCGGATGTTGGCTGATTGGTTTCTCTGGGGTATATCGTTACACATTGCCTGCTACCCACTGCGTGTCTTCTGTTGATGGAGATGGACTTTCCTGGATCTGTTTGTGTAGCTGGTTGAGCTACACAAACAGTTATTACCGTTTGGGAGCCGCCGAGTGATACATCCACTTTCTCACGCACGCCATGCCATTCACATTGCTGGGCAGGTGGCAGACTTACACGAGTTTTAAATCTGGATGGAGGCTTATCGTATAACGTGACAAGAGAAGGTAACATTGGGAAAGGTCTTCTGAGGTCCCTTTCCGCAGTCATGACAGATTGTTCACTCATTTTCTGCTTGCTGATTCCTTCATAATGACTGAGAGCACATTTTCCTCTTACTCACACTGTCAGCATGTATGTATGTATGTGTGTGTTTGTGTGTGTGTGTGTGTGTGTGTGTGTGTGTGTGTGTGTGTGTGTGTGTGAAAATATATATATTTTTTATATATACCTATATATCTATCTATCTATATATACATGGATCGATCGATAGATAGATGGATAGAAAGATCGATAGATTTTTACCACAGATGTGTTGGCAGAGTTGCAGCCACACTTTGCAGTCATAGTCTGTAAAACTGAAGCTACAGTGTATTTTCATCAAGTGAGCATTTTGAGTTATTACTATATAATTATTTTTGATCTGACTTTTCCTTTCTCGCTGCTTCATATTTTAAAGATTGCATTTCATGTAAAGATTTGTAGACTCTTTCTGGTGGCTTTCTGTATGTGAGGCAGGGCAGCCAATGTCCTTGCTGCCATAAAATTAATTACAAAGCAAGCCACCCATGGATTACGTTGTGTTCAGTGAATCATTATGGGTCTGAGTTAATCTATAGACTGGCAATAAGAGAAGCGGTAAAGTACAGTCCCTGTGCTGTACAAATGAGCACAAAGTAAAAAAGAAAACATTAAAATAAACCTGTCTTTTGTATGTGCAGGACATGAGTAAAGCACACAGTCACCTTTAAAGGATAGCTATACTTTTGTATATTTCATTGTTATTCCCTTCCAGTACTCCCCAAAGTCTTGCGCTGAGTTCACAAGGGCGGCAAAGCGGTGGGAAAAATGGGTGGTTGATCCGCGTTCAGTGCCCTTTCACACCATAGTGTTGCGTTAATCACACTATGTTGTGTACGCTCTCGCACAACACACCTAGAGTGTGGTACGATGTGTTAGGTGCGTTGCATTGCATCGGGAGGTGCGTTGCATTGCATCGGGAGGTGCATTGGAGTTCCATTAAAGTGAATCACAATGCATCTAATGCATGTTACCGCACTCTAGACCTGATCACAAGCGCTGATTGCACAGTGTTGTGCAATTAACAACCCTATAGGCTGAACAGGCCCTTATTGTCCCTTGACTGCCTTTCTACTCATTAACATGGTGGCCAGAGGTGTTCGTACACATTGCCCCAGCTGCAAATCTTGGCTGTGCAGCAATTTTAACTCGACATGTCACGTTTAGCAGGTGGTACTTCTTGCCAAAATCATCCAGTCAATCAAGTCAGTGGGACCGTGCTGTAAACGTGTGTCAAACGCTTGCGGAACCTGGTTGCGGCACGGTATTTCAAAATGAAATCTCCCTTGGGATAGAAGAAAAAAAAAAGGCGTTGGTACACTGCTGGAAACTGCTGATTGACCACTTCTGAAATGCGTTTCACAGTGGATTACTTTTCAGACTACCGCCTTATAGTTGCTTGTCGAAGTCTCTGCAAGTTCCAAACTCTGCCACTAGGGATGCACCGATACCACTTTTTTAAGACCGAGTACGAGTACCGATACTTTTGATCAAGTACTCCCAGATACCAATTACCGATACTTTTTCTTAAAGGGACAGGTCACATTTTTTCTAAAGCAATACAAACTAATGCTTTAAGGTCACTTTCTTAATATTATGATCATGAGATGACGAGGGAGTATGACGCCGGCTTCCTGGCCAATCAGAATGCCGGGCGCTGCTTCATTACATGGCGCCTGGCTTCCGGATTTGCTAGCTTCCTGACCAATCGGGAAGCCGGGCAGCACGTCATTGCACGCTACCCGGCTTCCTGATTGGCCGGGAAGTCGGCTCCATGCTCTCTCATCACAAGTTTCCTGGCCAATCAGGAATCCGGGCAGCGTGTAATGATGTGCTGCCCTGCTTCCTGACACAGGAAGTACTCGTGCTAGGTATCGGAGCATTTGGGCGAGTACGAGTACTCACCCAAATACTCGGTATCGATACCGATACTAGTAATACTAGTATCGGTATCGGTGCATCCCTATCTGTCACCCATGGGGAGCTGCACAATCGGTGCTGGAAACGGTGGCCAGCTCTTGGTTCTTCTGCACATGTGAGGGAAAACTTATTATGCATCCCAACAATAATAGGCCTCTTCATGGTATTAGTTTTACAGTGAAGGTTTCCTTTAAGCAGTTTTTAAACTCCCAAGTATCTCTGGTCAGAGATTACATAGGGCTAATGAGATTCTTCCTGCCACCATGTGACAATGCTATCCATTCCACCACCCAGACCTTTTGGAAAAGAGAGGGGAGATTCTCATGTTCCTCCTACCTATATATCTGGGAGGTAGGGGTCCTTAAAGAACTCCGGGTACACATTTTCTTAACCCTTGCAGTGGGGCTACCCCCGGACTGAAAAGGTTAAGTGCTCCTTTTTGTCAAAGAATGAAAATAAAAAAATAGTTAAGTGGATCTTGGAGCCGACTGGCTGCTATGGCAGTCCCTTCAGCCTATCGCCTCCTCCAATCCAGCGATGGAATGTCCCTCGACATGCTAACATCCTATACACTGTATTGGATGTGATGACTTGTGGGACCTTTAGACTTCTGGAGTGGAGGGGGAGGATCTTGTCTAATAGCCAGCCAGCTGCAATGTTCAGGTGGGTATATCTTTTTTTTTTTTCGTCTCGATGATAACAAGCAGTTAACCTTTCATAGTGCGGGGTAGCCCCACTGCAAGGGTTAAGAAAATTTGTGCCCGGAGTTCATATTTAAAGTGAACCCGATACTTTGCTTTGCCTTTTATTTAGATTGTGATGGTCGATGAGGGGGGGCTGATGAACTAACAATTGCAGATAAAGGCATGCTGTGCGTTAGCATGACTTCCTGCCTCTCCAAAGAGAGCATAGACACAAACTGGCCATGCCAACATGCACTTGCGTGGTTTGGTGTGGGCAGAAGGGGAACTGGCAGGATCTGCCCACTGAAGCTCTTAAGCTGAAGCTCTTAAGCTGAAGCTCTTATACCCTAGCGGGCTACTTTTACAAAAAAATAAAAACCCACATATAGATGATATTGTCTTTGAGGTAACATTCCCTTTATTAGCCAACTTAAGCCATCAAATCCCAAAGCTTGCATCTTTGATTTAAGTTGGCCATTTAAAGGAAATGTTACTGTGTTAGCCATTGACCATTAGGAGATAAAGGGAACTTTGTACAGGTGACAAAAGGCAAAATAAGTTGTTGATTTAGTGACATGGGCAGCACAGTGAGAACATTGTTTATAGCTCAGAGTTCATTTATCGGGTCATTTCGCCGGCTGTAAGTAGGTACAGCGTTGCACTGAACTTCTTTTGTGCCAAATTTGCTGACCGCCCGAGGATTTAGCATGAGGTCACATGGAGCAGAAATAAATGTATGCTTTGTTCTGCATTAAGACAACATGTCAAGATTATGCAAATGGAGGTTCAAAGATAAAGCTAGAGATGTGCTTATTGATAAACTGAAATATAAACTGATCAGCCATAACATTATGACTACCCGCCTAATACTGACTAGGTCCTCCTTTTGCCACCAAAACAGCCCTGACCTATTGAGGCATGGACTCAACTAGACCTTTGATGGTATGCTGTGGTATCTGGCACCAAGCCGTCAGTAGCAGATCCTTTAAGTCCTGTATGTTGCAAAGTGGGGCTTTCATGGATAACACTTGTTTTTCCAGCACATCCCACAGATGCTCGATTGGTTTGAGATCTGGAGAATTTTGAGGCCAAGTCAACACCTCAGACTCATTGTTGTGTTCCTCAAACTATTCTTGAACCATGTTTGCAGTGTGGCATGGAGCATTATCCTTCTGAAAGAGGCACTGCCATCAGGGAATACCGTTTCCATGAAGGGGTGTACTTGGTGAGCAACAATGTTTAGGTAGGTGGTATATGTCAAAGTAACATTCTCATGAATGTCAGGACCCAAGGTTTCCCAGCAGAACACTGCCAAAGCATCCCACTGCCTCTGCTGTTTTGCCTTCTTCCCATAGTGCATCCTGATGCCATTTTTTCCCCACGCACCACCTCATCACATGATGTAAAAGAAAACATGATTCATCAGACCATGCCACCTTCTTCCATTGCTCCGTGGTCCAGTTCTGATGCTTGAGTGCCCAATGTCAGCGCTTTTGGTGGTGAACACGTCTCAACATGGGCACCCTGACCGGTCTGGGGCTACGCCGCCCCATACACAACAAACTGCAATGCAATATGTGTTTGGACACCTTTCTATAGGTACCAGCATTAACCTTTTCAGCAATTTGAGCTACAGTACCGTGTTTCCCCAAAAATAAGACAGTGTCTTATTTTTTTTTTTGCACGAAATAAGACACTAGGTCTTATTTTCTGGGGATGTCTTACCTGGCTGCAGCTGTGCTCTGCCGTCCAGGGAGCCACAACCAGGTGGGCGGGCATGCGTGCGGCCGGGCGGGCGTGTCTGGCAGGGGGGCGGGAGGGAGCTGCCTCTCCGCTCGGAACTAAGGAGACGAGGGGGCGGGCATGCGTGCTGCTGGAGGGGGGGCGTGTCGGGTAGGGGGCGGGAGGGAGCTGCCTCTCCGCTCTGATGTCGTCATCCAGAGAGCAACAGCGGGCGGGTAGGTGGACGGGCGAGGGGGCGGGAGGGAGCTGCGGCCGGTCTTCACAGCTACCCCGGAAGTAAGATCTAGCGCTATCTTCGGGGATGTCTGTAATATAAGACCTACCCCGAACTAGGTCTTATTTTCGGGGTAGGTCTTATATTACAGACATCCCCGAAGATAGCGCTAGGTCTTATTTTCGGGGGATGTCTTACTTTCGGGGAAACACGGTAGCTTTTCTATTGCATCGACTACATGGGGCAGCCTTCGCTTCCCACGTACATCATTGAGCCTTGTCCACCCATGACCCTTTCACCGGTTCACTGTTTTTCCTTCCTTGGACCACTGCAGACCAGGAACATCCCTCAAGAGCTGCAGTTTTGGAGTTGCTCTGATCCAGTTGTCTAGCCATCACAATTTGGCTCTTGTCAAAATTGCACAAATCATTACACATGCCCTTTTTTTCTGTTTCCAACACATCAATTTCAGAGACAAAATGTTCACTTGCTACCTAACATATCACAACCACTTCCAGGTGCCATTGTATAATACTAATGATTAAACAATGTCACTTCACCTGTCAGTGGTCATAATGTCATGCCTAATCGGTGTATTTATACATTTGTTTTTTAGCTATACATAAGTTACCATTATCATTTAAAGCCCCTGGTAGTTTTGTAGCAGTTTCACCCACTGTTTTAGTGTTTGTGTAGTCTTCAAGGTTACCATTCTCATCCTGGATTTGCTCATTCAATTACCTGACCTAGAGCAAGCATGCAGCAAGTGAAGTATAAAAATTCCCATCCTACAGAAAACCTGAGGTCGAAAGTACTTTAAAATCGATTTATTGCCGTCAGCACATCTGGCACCTCCAGATGTTTGCTCTTCTGGTCCTTCCAGAGTATAATCACCCCAATGTCCCAGGTGCTATGAGATACTTGTAATTGATCCGTCACAGTTGGAAACCTGACTCCATCCCTTCCATCTCCTAAGCTTGCCTGTGGACAGTAATAGCCAGTGAGCTCGCCAATCACCATAATGGGACAATAGTGAGGCTTAGAAAATGGGAGGGGCTAAGTCCAGGCTTTTGACTCAATGTTCCAAATGTATTTCAGAGCACTGGAGCATTCTTGGCACCAAGAGTTGTGTACATCTTGGCAGGACCTGATATATGGCCACCTGAAAGATGTATCATATATGCTTTAAAAGTTATAACTCCACCATTTAAACCTCTCCACCGATTTAAAAAAAAAACAACTATATACATACCTTTTTCCCTTAGTCTTCCTCTGGTGATATGGGGGGGGGGGCATTCTCCCAGGACTGAGTGGTGCTCCAGTAATTAAATGTGAGCACTTCACAGTCCTGGAGATCTGTGAGCACATCCCGCAAGATCATGCACCCTCTAGGGGCCGTGTCAACAACAGACTGGACCATCAGGAAATTGACACTAGTGTCCTTGTGCCTTAAGAGAGGACTGTTGGCTCTGGGCCAAGAGGGAAGGTAGTTTAGAACGTGGGATAAGTGTTCCTGTTTAATTTAATGATTTTCCTTTTTGTAAGGAAGTTCAGTAATGAGTTCTTTTTGAGGTTTTTTTTTTTTAATTATTACTATTTTTTACATTTAGATTTTGTTTATATTGTCTTTTGTTTTGTTAAACTGGACGTTCAGTTACAAGTAACCGTTGTACAGTCGAGTAGTTGCACACCTACTAAAGAGCTTTTATATTAATTAATCTTTACATTAAGCTGCTGTTTTATGCAGGAATAAAGACTGAGCGAATGTGAAACTGGTGAAAACGTTTGATGCTGGTTGGCTACAAACGCAATGCTGCTTTAAATTATTACAGGAACAGTTCAGGGACTGAAGATTAGCAAGAAAAGCTGAGCTGTTTCTTCCAGGAATCTTAAGTGAAATATCAATTACTGTACACGGAGAGCAGCCACTAAGTTAATTCTGCTGTCAGTCAATAGATGAATGTCCAGTAAGCCAAGAGATTAATTTAAAAGAAAAGTAGTTTATTCTTGTATTTAAAAAAACCTGTATTTTTCTATTGTCCTGTATGGTAAAATAGAATGTATTCTTTATAAAGATAATATTTTATGATGGGTCAGAAAATGCATGCCATTATTGACTCAATAATTTGAGTGTTTAAAGAGAAATTGTCACTTTGACCATTCAGGATATAGTGACTGTGTCTGCAAAAAAGGCCCGCTATTACGCACAGATACTTGGCCTTCAGCAATCCTCCACCACTTATTCTTCCATTGTAGTTGACACCAGATTACCCCATGTCTACTAGTGTCAGCCTAGAGTGAGCGGTGACCTCTCCCCCTCCTACATGTGACAATGCTCAGGCCTTGTGATTGGTTGCAGGACCTGAGCACTGTCGCATGCTCCCCTTACCCGGAAGCACTTGGTATTTTGTGCAGGCTGAGCTAGAGGAAGGCACTGCAGAGAATTGCTGGAGATGAATTGGGTGGAAGGTGGGGTGGCTTTTCATGGCCTGCTTAGGTTCCACAATGACCATTATTGAAGAAGCAGTTGAGAGGATTTCTAAATTGCACACCTTGCACCATCACACTAATCTGTGACTTAAAGTCCATTTCCACCTTTGTAAGTGATTTGCATTTTTGTTGTGGTAATGAAGAGGTGCAGTGATGATGCATACATGTGCACATTTTCTTCACTTGCATTGCAAACTTTCTTAATCTTTTTTAACAAGTTTTTATTAGGCCTGAAGCCTAAAAATTCCAAATTTTCTCCTCAGGAAATTCAGACACTGGGGTCGGATGGTAATTAGGCTGTAAACCGCTCTCCCCTCCCTGTTATTTATTGTAACAAGATCAGTGAAATGCAGCTCTGCCATTGCAACAATACACTGTCAGGAGGGGGAAGGGGCACTATGAATACTAATGAATGGGAGAGCTCAGAGCTTGCTAAACACAGAAGCATTTCCATGAGAATGTGAAGAGGAAAGCTAACAAAAAAATGCAAGTTTCTGTTTTTATATACAGCAACTGCATATGCCGGCTTCATGTACACTCGGTGTTCATTGCTGGCATGTTTTTTAAAAATACCCCTGCAAAGGTGGAAATGGGTTTTAAGGCTACCACTCCTACAGCTCCATATCTGTCCACCAGACACGACTTTGTAAGCGAACAATGTGGAAATCCTGGACACCTTGTCAACTGGAAGGGGGTCAGGCTGATGAGTACCAGAAGATTTCACATGGTGCCTTAGATGTATAAAAGTGTGAGTGTAGTTTACACACTACACCTCCCTCCTCTGGTCCACTGGTGAGGTGTTCATTGAGTTACACTTAAAATGGAACCTGTACAAATATGTCATTGCTGCCATTGCTGTTACTTGGCTGTCTCCAGCTTCAATACTTTGTGAGACACTGACCTGCAACAAGCATGCAGGTCAGGAAAGTCTGAGTGAATTCAGGAATCCTTATTTGCAATCTTGCTCTGAGACATGACTCGGAAAGTATTGAGCTCACTGGATCAGCATGACTGCCAGGGAACTAACATTTTGAGGAAGAGTGGGCAGCAGCAAACGCCTCCATACTTATCACAGGAGTCCTTTAGTAATGTTAAGGTTCTTTTGTTGTTGTAACATTTAAATCAAAATGTAGAAACTCAATGAAAACTTAACCAGTGATTCAGGGAAGGGGTAGTGTGTAAACTGCAGGCTATCTCTATATTCTTTATCTCAGCAAGGCCAGGCTCATTTTTTTTCAAGGCTCCATCTATCAGGAGCCATCCCCCCACAAGACCTGCCTTTCTCCTGCAGTGTGGATTACAGGTGCTATGTATTAGCTTGCAAGGGCGTGTAGTTACATAAATAATAAAATATAACATAACACCCCTCTCCTGCTTCAGTTCACTTTAACACTCTCCCCCTGTGCTCCGTTCACCTGCTGGAGCCCTTTTAGATACCTGATACCTCCAGGTATGAGGGAGCATGTAACCCTTTAATCCTCCTTTCCACTATGCAGTGCTTGGTGTCAGAGCAGCCAGTAGCCAAGTTTCAGCATGGTCACTTGCGGGTTTAAAGTCATTATCCCTGTGTAAGGTCTGATACAGACCGACACTGAGTTTTACAGGACTGTGCTGTGTGCTCTGCACCGGGAATTGGCTTGTGGTGGGTAGTTTCTTTGCACTGTTTCATCATGGTGCCCTGTACCTGTATGTGTTCAGTTTGCTTCATAGCGATTTCACATAATCTGACATTTTTGTATCACAGGTTTCTATATAAGTTTAGGGGAGTCCAAAACTGTGTAAATAATGACTGTAAATTGTTCACCTGAAGTCTTTTGTCTGAATTATACACTGTGTTGTGCGTAGTATCAGTAAGGCTCTCTCTACACTTTTTTTTTTTTTTCCCACTGGATGTCACACAGGGCCAAATACTTGTTTGTTCCTAAGCTTGATAAATGCTTGTGACACAATGTACAGTATGTGTAAATTAAGCGTGTATGGTAAGTGTAGTCTAAACCCCTCGAGCTTGGATCAAATGCCAGCTGTTACATCAGTTCTGTCTGTAATCTTACATGCTACTCTATGACCTTGACATTGCAATTGTGGACTTACCCTGTATTAAATCTATTTTAAGGGTGGTACGAGTTGACTTTCGTGTGTTTGAGTTTCTGTGAATCTCGAGCTGTTAAGCAGCCAGTAAAGAAAAATCTGGTTGGGGAAAAAAACACGTATTTTTTAAGGTTCTTTGTTTTTCGTCGTTGTTGACCTTTAAAGAAGAGCGACAAGCAGATTTATTAAAACACCATTAAATTTACTACTATACTATAGGAAGCTTTGAAACCAAATTGCTCGCTTAATTGCCTATCATACATACAAGTTTCCACACAAGTGAAAATTTGAAATCAGGCTTTTAGTGTTTGCTCTGAAAGCTGGGAAGTGGTAGGTAATTAGGCAGACTTAGGGAAGCATCAGAAGTTGGAGTCAGCAGAGCAGTGGAAAAAATGTGCAGAACTCCAGGCTATTATAGAATGGGCATCCTCTTTATGCTTTGTAGCTACATCATATGGCCAGATGTTTGTCAAAATTTGATAATCACACCTATACGAGCTTGTTTGGCATCCTATTCCAAAAATATAGGCAGCAATATGGAGATCCCCCGCCATTTGTAGCCTTAACTGCCCCGCACCTCTGGGAAGGCTTTCCACATGATTTTGGAATGTGCCTGTGGGAGTTTGTGTCCAGCCAAAAACAAGCATTTGAGAGGTCCAGTACTGATGATGGTCAAGAATACCTTAAGGGTTTTAATAAGATTGGAGCCAGGGTTCTGTGTAGGCCACTTAATTTCTTCTACACCAAACTCCTAAAATCTCTTTATGGCGCTGACATTGGGCACAGTCATGCTAGAACAGCAAATGACCTTCCCCATACTGTTGCCTCAAAGTTGGAAATGCATAACTGTCTAAATTGCCTTCATATACTGTAGCGTTAATAGTACCCTTGACTGAAAACATCTAAACTCAATAATTTGAAGCGTTGTCCTCATATAGTTGGCCATTATAGGTAGAAGTGTGATGGTCACGTGTCTAGGTACATTGGCCAAACATAATGTATATGCAGCACAGCATGTGTAGCAGGGACACAGGTTTATGTGTAAAACTCTTTTGGCAAGGTCTTTTGGCAGGTAAAGAAGTTGCTATATATTGTTTGAACAACATATTTGACTATTTGGAAAAGGTTGCAGTCGGGCTTCCACTCCATATGAAATAGTTTAAATGTTGTACGATCTGGGGAAGAACCGGCATTCAGAGTAATACGTTTATTTTTGTGTTAAAAAAACCTTATTTCCTAGTTAACCTGTGCAGAATTACAGCAGGGAAAAAAGTCCAAGCAATGAAATAAAGTGAGTGTGTAGAACAATAGCCATTTGTACACATGTATACGTGTTTAAATGGGACATGGGACATGGAACTGGGTCACTGATTTGGAGGATCTGTAAGTTTACAATTATCTATATGATGTAAGTGGATTAATTACAGTGCCATTTATAATGTTCATGGACTATGAACATGTGATTAGCAGCATTGTATTTAATGCAGTGATATGTTGGGTGCATGTTGTGAGAATTTGCTACATATGACACGCCATATATATTTTTTAGAAGCCTTTTAAGAATGTGTGTGTGTGTGTGTGTGTGTGTGTGTGTGTGCGCGCGCGTATACAACAATTGGGGAAAGGTTAGAGGTGATGTACCCTCTCCATTTCTCCTAGTGAGCACTGTAACTGGGAATGTAAGTGGTGGGAAATTTTAGATTTTTGATTTGTCACCAGAACAGGAATAGAGGGGGAATCTTCCAATGGGGACAGTTGATCTGGTAGCAACTGTATAAAAGGGGAATTACCTCAATTTGCAAATATTTCCACTCAGTATATATTGTGCCTACAGAACAGAAAGTATATCCTTTGAATGAGACAAAGATTGATGAAAAAAAATGCCTGGGATTTTAACCATTCTCTCTTCTATCCAAATATATTAGGCATACTTTAATATACCATAGAAGATCCTAACCTCTAGAAACTAAGATACTCTAAGTAAATCCTATCTTATATTCAAGTAGAAAATGACTGTCTCTGGTCCTATCTATGTAAAATTGACTTATGCAAGGTGTTAGCTAATATATTTCTTATGGTTGTCTTGCTTCTTTGTTTTACAGATAAATTCTTGAAGAAGAATGGAAGTTCAGTGGATAATCTGATAACTGTTTTGCGTTCAAAATAATCCAAGGAATAGACACATTTCAACATGCTGTATCAGCATTCATTTCAGATGGGACATTCAATTTCTTGGCAATGGTTTTTCAGAGGACATATGTTTGGAATTCCTCATCAAATGCCATGATTTTAAAATAGCGAAGACGTCCACTTTCCAAACTTCTCTACAACTCTTTTGTTTCATCTGTAGTAGATAAAGACAGAGCTTCTCCGCATACGTTTGTTGAACATGACTCATGGAGAAGAGCTTAGCTCTGAAAAACAACAGGATTCTATTGTTTTAACGTACCTAGAAGGATTACTAATGCATCAAGCAGCTGGAGGTTCTGGGACGGTGGTTGACAAACTCTCTGTTGGCCGTGTAAAAGTTGATGACAACTTTAAAATTTCTGGCAGTGTTTTCAATAACTGTAAGAATAATGCCTCAGTTCACAGTGATGGTCAAGGGTCTGGTGTGCTGCATCTCAAGAAAGCCAGGCTCTTGCAATCTTCAGAAGACTGGAACGCTGCAAAGAGGAGACGCATATCTGATTCCATAAGTGTAAATGGGAAGGACGAATCTCTGTTAACTGGAGTTGGGGAAAATATCCCCAAAGGGAAGCAGGATAGCACATTGCTTGCCTCTTTACTTCAGTCATTTAGTTCCAGGCTACAGAGTGTTGCTCTGTCTCAGCAGATAAAACAGACTCTAAAAGATCAAGGATTTTCCATTAACCAAGATGTTGTTCATGAAGAAAAAGATGACCCGTGTTATGGTTTGGCCTCCAATCATCTAAAGTCACTGTTAAACAAAAGCAGATCAAAAGAAAAAATAGTTGAGAATAATATGACTGTTATAGGTAAAAATGCTCTGCCAGAGAAGAACGTTGAACCTCCTCTTTCTGTCCAGAGTACTGCTAAAGGCACAAGTGAGCAAATTTCCTGTGCTGCGAGACTTCAAGCTGTTGCAAACATGGTGGAGAAAAGGTCAAGTCCTACTGCCTCACCTAAACCGAGCGTGGCCTGCAGTCAGTTAGCTCTACTGCTGTCTAGTGAAGCACACTTGCAACAGTATTCTAGGGAACATGCCTTAAAAGCACAGAGTGCAAGCCAGTTGGCCAGTGAAAGACTAGCTGCCATGGCAAGGCTCAAGGACAGCTCTGAAAAAGATCTTGGCCGATTCCAGTTTTCAACAAATGTTTCAAATAGTCTGAGCAGCCATACACGGACAATACCTAATGGACTAAATAATCCAGGCAATATGTCGCCTTTTTCAAGTCAACTTGGAGTTCCAAATTCTCCTCTTAAAACGGTTGGTTATAAGAATCATATGGAAAAAAACTATCCAAAGCCCTCACCCAACAACAGTTTGCTTTTGCACCTTCTTAAAAGCCAAAATGGTTCAAGTGTTGCAAAGAACCACGTACACAGTGAAAGAAATTCTCTTTTTGAAGAAAGTGCTACACCAACAACTACAGATGACTACTCCGATAACAATCCTAGTTTTACAGAAGAGGAGAGCAGTGATGATGAGAGTAACCATTCTAACTGTGCTCCTATAGATTTGTCCTTCAAAAATCGGGCAGCTAAGCCTCAGTCATTGCACTCAGCAGCCTCCATAGATAACTTAACAGAATCTTTGCTTAAAAACTGGGACCCAAAAGTTAATGGACTTGATAATAGTAAGGAAATCAAAGACTCTTCCATGGACTCAACACTAAAACCATATCAAAAAGTAACACTATTACAGTTGCTTCTTGGCCATAAAATGGATGATAGTCCTACAATAATAGATGATCCAAGATTAATGGATGACCCACGAGCACAACAAAAGACGACTGACTTGTCAAAGTTTAACATGACTCCACCTGTTCATCTTTCGGAAAGTCCTAACATTCATAATTCTTCTCCAATAAACACACTGCCTCTGCATAGGTCTACAGCATCTGCCTCTCCTTTAAATCTAACTCATCAGCCATTTCCAGTTAAGCCCAACTTCCCTTCCTATGTAAGCAGTGTTCAGCCAGAAAGAATGATTAATCCAGCTTCAAAACATTTGATGGAGCTTACAAGAAGCAAAACCGTTCAAACTGCTCCCCCACTAACAAACGACAATGCACAAACTAATGCTGCTTTTAGCGCTAGCAAGCTGCTACAAAATTTAGCTCAATGTGGAAAGCAGAGCAGTACTCCTGAGGAACAAAGGCCGCAGAAACCAATGGGTGCAATGAATTCCAATGCTGTAGGGTTAATTGATAGACTAAACAGTCCTCTAATTACAAATCAGTCTCATACATTTGACGAAGGTAGGGCATTTAGCAGTCCATCTACTCCAATAGATTCTAGGTTTCCTGGATCTGAAATTGAGAACCTCTTAGAACGACGCACAGTACTTCAGCTACTTCTCGCTGCACCTAACAAATGCAGAAGCGAAACAGTGCAGAAACCTATCGTAAAAGATGAAATAATCCCAGATAGGACTGAAAACTTGGCAGAGGAGCAGATTGTAGCTGTCAGAATCAAAACAGAACCCGATGATGATTCCATTGCCTATCAAACAAGAGAGGCAAATACCCCAAACCGATTAGGTGTATTTCTTCAGAAACCACCCAGGCATTCCCCTGAGGATGTAAAATCCCTGCACCCCACCCCACACGATTTTTCCATTTCAAAAAATGGTCTTCTGAGCCGCCTATTGTGTCAGACCAATGAGGTATTTGACTCCTGTGATCTAGGTTTTAACAGCCAACAAGCCGAATCCAAGCAAACCGAATCAACGATGTCTTGCATAGTGCCCAAAAAGAGAAAAATGCATCCAAGCAATCCTGCAGAAAGCCATATCAAAATAGCAAAACCTAATTCCCCAGACACTGGTAACAAGCACTTTTGTTATACACCCTGTTCAAGCGAGTCGTCTTTCCTTCAGGAAGAAGTGAATGGCATAAAGATGGATCATGAGCAGAGAAATTTTACTGCTCAGAATGTCTTTAGCGAAAATAAAAATTTAGGCTGGTCAAGAGAAAGTAAAGGTTTTAATGTGCTGAAACAGCTTTTGCTTTCAGAAAACTGTGTTCGAGACTCTCAGCATAGGAATAATGTCACAGTTGAAGAGTTGATGAGGGGAAACCGCAGCAACTTAGCAGGCAATTCTGAACTTGTTCTTCCACCACTGAATATGTTTATGGGAAAACCTTCTCAACAAAATAGTTTCAGTCAAATGGCATTTCAGTATCCTCATTCTCATCTAAAGAACACTCCTCATTCTTCCCCAGACATTCTCAGAAATAGCTCTCCACGGACTGAGCCTGGACAGATAAGTATGTGCCCAAATCCTAACGATAAAGGCCCTATTAAATGGGTTATCACAGACCATGAAAAAAACGATAGTGGAAAAGATTCTCCAAGACTGACAAAAACGAACCCCATATTGTATTATATGTTGCAGAAAGGGTCTCATTCAGCAGCTGGTCATAATTTCCATGATCAGACCAGCTGGACGGAATCTTTATTGGGACAAGCAGCAGAAATGACATTAAAAAGAGAATCCCTTCACTCTCCTGGAACCAATATGTTTGGTTTTAATAAGCCTTCCAATCGCAATGTAAATAAAACTTTACACAATTCCAATGGCAACAAGTATGGGCTGTTCGATATGCTTTCAATAAAGAAGGAACCTGAATAATTTCATGAAAAATAATACTGTTTTGCTTCAGATGTTTTAAAATATTTTTCTTTCAAAGTTGACATGCATGATTACAAGAGTAAAGCATGATTTTACAGACATGGTTTCGTTTCATCTACCTTAGTTGATTTTGCTTGTGATTGTAGCCTATTACTATATGTACAGAATTTTCTTTCCTTGCCTCTTGTATAATTCAGCAGCTGCAGATCTGAATTTCATATTTTGTATTGAGGATAATGTCAGCAAATTTGGGCTGAGGGCACACAAAGTAATTTGTCTTATCATGGTTTTGCTTTATAATTTGTAGAGACTTGCACACTGACCTCCTTGTGTCTAAGATAAATCTTGAAGGAAAAAGTTGTGTATTTCTAGCAACCTACTGCATTCCACTTCAAGGCAACCTTCAGCCTGGATGCTAAAGCCAAACTACCCATTTTCCTTCAGTTCCTATAAGTCAGCCTCTCTAAACTCAGTAGAGCAATCTATGTGTACCCATGTTTGCCATTCAAAGATGAGGACATTCCTACTACAGGCAAGATGATCTCGTGTTTGATAGCATACTTAAAGTTAGCTTGTGTTTTGATCATGCAGATCCACATTACAGATTAATTTAAATGGCCAGCCACCACAGTCGCTTTTACTTGCCTTTTCTTCCTTTCTCAGATCTGTTTACACGGGGAAGTAAAGTGACTTGCTACTTTCGGGTATGAGGGGAGCATGTGACTAACTACCTTTCATTCCAAACAATTGGAAATTGTTGCTCAGGCTGTTAGGGCTTTTACATGGGGCTTGGGAGCTAGTCCTCCGTTTTGTGTAAACTCCAAGCCTTGGCCTGAAGCATACACAGGGCTTCTTCTCCTGGCTCCTGCATGTTCATAGAGCAGTGTGGGAGCAAAGGGAAGTCGGGTAGAAGCGCTGTGGGGACTGGCATTAATAGAAACCCTGTTTTGCTTTGCCCTGCATGAGAAATGGACAGGCTTATGTTAGAGATGAAAAGCAAAAAAACACCGGCGCCAGCACCCGCGACTTGTATGCACACAAACTAGTAACACTAGGGATGCAGCTCCCACTGGTCAGGGCAACCGACAAACTGGAAAACATTAAAGCAAAAAGGAGCGCCTCCATAGTGTAAAACAGTAAGCATAGGTTCTGATGAAGGTTGCCTCTGAAACATGTAAACCCGTGAAATACTTGGGGGCAGAAGACTCTGGTTTAACATCAATACTCCAGCTCGTCTTTGTTCGTGATTTCGTTTACCCATCCTTGTTACATGCCTGTGTTCTACAGTTGTTTGTAAGTACAGCCCTAGCTGTGTGCCTTCCTTTTATTAAATACTGTTTTACATTATGGAGGCGCTCCTTTTGTGCTTTATGTTTTTATTTTAAGAGATGGCAAAAGGCTAGGTTCTTAACTCGTGGTCCGATGTGCCTTGAGTAGGACTGGGCCTGTTTTAAATAAGAATATGTTCTCCACGGGAGTTAGTCTTTCTCTTCTTGTAATAATTTAAAATTGAAACCAAGGAAAAGAAGCCTCGTGCGTAAGCCCTCCCATTGTTTACATTATCTTCTCTATAAAATATTACCCATAAAATATTCTGTTTACATTTTTTGGATTCAATCTGCTTTGGAAACTTGAAAGTCCACTTAGGCACAGACAAGAGAAAAATAAACTTTAAGGACCTGCACACACTTTGTACAAAAAAAAAAAAAAAAAAAGATTTTGGTTGTTTGCTGGGAAATGAAAA
>NW_017307085.1:373932-374187 GCF_000935625.1 Nanorana parkeri
TTGAAAAAAAAAAAAAAAAAAAAGATTTTGGTGTCTTGCTGTGAAATGAAAGATGACCTTTCAATTAATATTGAATTGCAACCCCAAGAGAGCAGTTGTTTAGTAAATTGTGATTTCAGGTTTAGCTAGAATGGGGGCTTACTTTTATATATTTAATTTCTGTTTTTTGCTGGGAAGTGTAATTGAGTGGCCTGGATCCTGTTTCCTCCTGTGCACATCCGGTCGATGGTCAGAGCCAATGCTTTTTGGCTAAAA
>NW_017307085.1:374525-379482 GCF_000935625.1 Nanorana parkeri
ATGTGCACAGGTCGGGAAGACATTTCTGTGCTTTATACTAATAAAATAATTTTTTTTGAAAAATAGGGGCATTGGGGTGCCGAACAAAATGAATTGCAGCGCACCAATACATAGGTGTTGCAGTAATGCACATGTGTGATTGGAGCAATTAAATGCTGGTTATAATGTCAATATCCAAAAGTGTGAATCGAGCCTCGCAGTCCTGCATTGTATGCATGCTTTCATGCACCTAAAGCACACTGCTACACCATTACTTTTAGAGGTACTATTCTCCACTTCCTTATGGCGAGTTTGTACAGTTGCATGTGTTTTCATGCTTCATAATGCTCCCCCGGAAAATGCACAAATGTTTTTAAGCACAGAAATGTGAATACGCCCCAAATGTGCATCTGTAGAAGACTTGGAAGTGTTGGCACCTAGCTATGTGCTAGGCATGCTAAGAAGTCTTCATTGGGTTACAGCAGGTCAATATCTGATATGGATCTTTAGCTTTTCTGCCAGACAGCGCAACCAAAAGCAAAATACAGATAAGTGGCTATTCTTGCAGTTTGTTTTTGAATTCTATTTTTCCATCTTGTGTTCTCTATTAAACTGTATACATGAACGTTTATTGGCATAGTTAACTCAAGCAGCTGAATCAGATAATACTAACATTTATTCTTAAGCACACAAGTGACTAAAAGGCGAGTTTCTCTCTCCCCCCCCCTCTCCAGTATGTAATTCTTACTGCAATAATTATAGTTTAGTTTTGGATAGTTTTATGTTCCTGGCAGCTGCTCTTTAATGTAAAATCAATGCAGCCAGCACAGTGAGCCCTGGCTAGTTACCACAAGGTCACCGTGGTGTAACCTAGTGGTATATAAAATAAGGAGTGTCAGTTCCTGCGCTAACAAAATTGCAGTTTGTATTGACACTTTATTTTCTTTACCCACAACAACAGATCCATTGTTCAGAGCAGGTTTAGTCATTTGACATTTGTGGATTTCTTGAAAGACTTGATAGAAAAAGGCCTTTTGTTCGAGACATACCAGTAACATTCAAACATATATACATAAAATGCCAACACAGGAACAGAAAGGGAGGTATGTCATGTTTATTCAGCTTTAAACTGAGATGGCTAAGGTTTTAGGCTAAAGGAGCATAGGGCCAAATGAGAGATGCCTTCTAGCAGGTACAGCTCCCCCTTCTGTTTTAGGAAAAAATGAACTGCAGTCAATGAACGGTTCTGTGTTGTATTTTTTTCCAGTGATTTGCAGCTCAGTCACATCTTATGTTTTGGTGCATTTTTTTTCCTAATGCATTTTCCGCTGAAATCACTGGAAGTGCATGTCAACACGCAAGGCCATGTACATTAATGCATAAATGCACACTACAAGGCACTTTCCATTGCACATCATAATGTACATCTTTGTGCGTTGGCATACACTCTAATGCAATTTTATTGATTTCAATTGAAAACGCATCATGCTAAGACGCAAAGATGTGAATCCAACCTGAGAGTTCGATTTTCTGCAGTATTTAGATCTGGTTACAGAATTGCCAGCTTCATTAGCTACTCAAGATACCATTGGTGATTGAGGCACACCAGAAATTTGTAGCCAGCCACAACAACTCTGTAGCCACTTAAAAATCAGCAGAGAAATCTGTAGCTGCTACAAATTTCAGCTGTGTGACATATCCCTAAAGCTAATCATATATGCCCATGGGATGGACATGAAAAATAACTTGATGACCTCTTCCGCGCTAAGGGTGTGGATAGGAGAATATCCCCTGCCGGTTGTTGTATTGGCTGCAGTCACTTTTCAGCTGACAATCTTGCACCCAGCAGAGCCATCCACATATTGGATATCAGCCGATTCAACAGGAAATGGACAAAATTCAATGCATGTATGGCCAGTTTTAGGCTGGCCAAAGACACTCCTTCTTTCCTTGTGTCACCAAAACCCATGGCAGTCTGATGTAGTGATGCATGCATGTGCTGCACACATGGTAGGATGTTTGTTTTCTGTAGAGAAGGGAATGATCACCAGTGGTCACACAGATCTTCTATAATCTGTGCTCAGAAGCATCCATTAGGTCCCCTACTTCTACATGCTCCAGTAGTCACTCATTCATTTCAGGTGATCTAGAAATTGCACTGAAACTCTGGGTTTATTAAAGTCTAGCTCCAGACACCTTTTCTTAGATTTGGACAGAGGAGAGTTAACATTCTTAACATACGTCTATCTTTGATCCCATTGTGGAGATTTTCCCCTAATTCCTTTCCCTGTGACCTCATACAAGAAATGGAGACATATAGTCAAAGACGGCAATAAAACAAGAAGAGTATAAGGAGGTCTAACTTTTCCATGCAGATACTCCCCCCAAAACTGACACAGGTGGCAGTCAAAACCTTGACTGAGGTTCTAACCTCGCCTATCCAAAACCTAGACTAGCCATACTGGCAAGTGTAGATTTCTGTGAACAAGAAATCAATGAATACCCAAATGGTGACTGCAGCTGATGGAATGTTTGGCCAACAATTTTACAATCGTCTTCAATTTTTAAATCAGCTTTTGTTGAGCAGCGTGGTGCCGAAAGGGCCACCCATGGCTCCAATTTCGGCCTGTTCAGCAGGAATGGGCTGAAATTCAAACCATGTATAGCTGGTTTAAGTGAATATTGGCTGAAGTTGCGCTTTAAGAAAATTATAATCTCCCACAGTTTAGCTTCCTGTCTATCCATTACTAAAAAAAAAAAAATTGAATAAGTCTCTTTTAATAAGACAGACATTCTAGTGCACTCCTCGTCTAATATTGCCTACATTGATATTGAGCAGAACAATTTGGTTAAAGCTAGAGAGGTTTACTAATAAAAAAAAAAACCACGGAAGATATCTATAATACTCTGTGTTCTCACTTGTGTGCCTAAAATATATACTTTTTGTGTAAATAAAAGCATTTTCAGTGAAAAGTTGAAGTAAAAGCAAAAAATGGACATGTACTTGCATATGATGCAGTTAGGTTTTTCCTTTTTGCTATATTGCTATTTTTGCAAACTTGCTATAATGTTGTCTGTAGAATATATTTTTAGCTGATGACAGCAGTATGGTCATATATCTGGTATTAAATATATACTGTCACTTTGCCCATTTTGTGCCTCCTTTTAGTAGACCACTGCAGCAAGGCATACTCTGTGCTCCTTCAGAGCACTTGGTCCATGACTATAACAGAGCAGGGATGCCATGTATTGAGTAGCATGTGACCTCCCCCATGTCACAGTATTTGGGGTTAACCGGCCAATTTCTAATTCTGAATACTGTCACGTAGGGGGAGGCCAGTGCTGGCATCCACCCAAGAATGCTCTAACACAGAGGCTTATCCGCAGTAGATTCCTGCAATGGGAAGGTGGCAAAGAAGCATGAACTTGTAAATGAGCAAAATCACAGTGCCTTTTTAAATGCCATATGTTATTTTCAGACTTGTGTCCTTATCTGTTTTTTCTTTTCATTTTATAAAAATGATATAAATTGGTTGTTTACAGATGGCTTTGAGGTAAGGTTTTATGTCCTGTGGTAGTCAGCTTCTTCCTTACATTCTGTGAGTTGCTGTAAAGAAATGAGAGCCTGATTCTGCTTGGCTGCCACAGACGGCAATCCTTTTGATACATTAGACAATTCTGTGAGCTCAATCTCTATTTATTTTTGCTATATGGCAAATTAATTTTATCCATAATTCATTTTTCTCTAATTTTTGCTTTGGAAGTACCTGCTGCTGAACCTGCTAATCATACGCTTATCATTGTATTGTATATTTCGACTTAGAAAAACATTTTTTTTTTAAGCTGTGAGAAAAAAAATTATTCAGTTTAGCTTAACAATTGCAAAATAAAATGTATTTTTTGTAAAAAAAAAAAAAAACAATATGTTTTAGGCAGTTGCCTTTCTTGAAAAGATGTACAGACATGTGACTGAAACTGTAAAAAAAAGGTTTCAGTCATTTAATGCATTGGTATGTTCAGATGTTTTTTTTAAAGATTGCTGTACATAATGTTTTCCATAAAAGTCAGAGAAATTTTTTGTATTGTTTTAAAGAAAATCTTCTTTGGGGATTATATAAAGTCTGTGAATACATGTGTATATATATATATATATTTTCTTTTTTTTCTGCATGAGTGCATATTATTGTACCTTCAAATTGTAACTTTGGGGTGAAATGTACAGAAACTAAATTTTATTTAAAATTGTGATTATTTCTGCATGGTCGATGCATGGGAAAATGTCCTGTGCATAGTGACTTTAAACAGCCAGGTCAGATGCTAATTCAAATGACAGTATTGTGTTTTTTGTACTTTTTTTTTCTGTTTTAGTCAAATAAACCATTAGCAGGATTTGATTTGAACAAGAGTCTCAGTTTCAATTGAAAGCCCAAAACGGTAACATTATATGTTTCTATATATTAATTTTTATATCAAAAACAAAACACGGTAAATTAAGTAATCAAGCTCCACCCAGCAAGATCTTTCATTTTGGAATTCTGAAGTTTGCAGAAAATGTTTTGTGTTCAGATGGAGTTTTTGTTTTCCTGTGATGTCACAAGCCTTGTATATAATGCAGTGTGATTCTTTTATTATTTTTTTAACAATGTAACGTTCATTTCCTGGTAAGGATTTGAATAAAGAAATAAATAGTAATATGCTTGTGTTTATTGTTTTTGAGAAACAATAATTTTATGGGATTTCATTATGGTACTCTTACAATCCACTTGCCTCCTACGATTAATAAAAAGCGCGCTCACTTTAGACCTTTTAAATGGTCACCAGACATGAAAAGCACACCGCTTCCCCATTGGGCCTCAACTATGATTTACGTTAGGGATGAGTGGAGATTTCTTCATTTTGCAAATTCAGCTAATTTGGTGAGATTTGCTTGGAAAAAAATGGTATACATTAGATAGTTTTTGTGTGTGTGTGTGTGTGT
>NW_017307085.1:379717-388334 GCF_000935625.1 Nanorana parkeri
ATATATACACAGTTCTGTGCAATACACTATGTTTGAATGTTTGCATACACTAGCAGAAATCATGAAATTTTGCCATTGACTTTGAAAATATGACTGATTATGCCAAAAAAATTGACAGGGACTGTGGACACTTGTAGTGCCCTCACATGCAGGACACCAGAGCTGTCATGTGAAAGGCCAATGGTAATTAGCCTGTATTTGTGGGAGTGGCCAGCTCCCTATTTCACCCCCTCCAGCTGACAGGGCCGGTGTGTGCTCGGACCTCTGCAGCCCACCCTCCCTTCTTCAATCTTGGTAATTCTAAAGGAATGCCCACTTTAGGCATACTGGCAGCAAGACGTGGTTTGATGAGTTTAGTGTGGAAGATTACTCAAGTGGGCTGCAGAGCCCTGTCCTCAAGTTTACTGAACACCTTTGAAATAAACGGTAAGTTAGTTGCAAGCGCCAGGCTTCCCATCCAACATTAGTACCTGACCTCAAATATTATTTTGGCCAAATATGTACAAATTCCCATATGCTCCGTGATCTTGTGGATTCCTCATTCCTGCAGGATTCTTCACTGCTGGTTTCAGTATTCACAACTTCTTCCACAAAGAAAATCATCTCTGAATGTGTGGCTGCCCCCTTGCTTAAATTATACCATACAATGCAGGACCATCAGCCACTGCTAGTCCTGTATTGTACGTGATGCTCACGAGCTCCCACCCACGTTAGGAGGCTGGTAAAAAAAACATTGACTACTGTGGCAGCGATGATTAAGGTAAGTATTCCTCTCCATTATTTACCCCTAAATTAAATGAGCATTAGATCCTTATTACAGGGAGAGGGAAGCCACCCAGATTTAATTGTATGTAAGCTGACTGGAGCTGAGCTTCAGCTGTTATCAGCAAGTTAAGGGTTGGGTAACTTTAGAGGCCAGGGCCATCTGGGCAAGGGCTTTAGTTTACTTGTTTTCTGTGCTAAAAGCTAGTATACCACACCTTTCCTAGTTCTGCCAGATCTCATAAAGCATTGCACTGCTCACTTTCATTAAATAAAACGGACTAGTTTTGTCATTAACTGGAATATCCAACAATGCCAGTCCAGCACTTGCTGCATAATACTGTTCCACAGCTTACCCACTGACACTGTGCCGCCATTCGTAAGAGCAGGAGTTAGAGATGTGATATATTTACTTTCCCCATGTAACTAGCAAAAATGTAGACACATGACCATAGCATTACCACCCACAAGGATTATATTGTCTTATTTTTGGAAAGTTGTGCTTCACTATTGCAATTTTAGTTAGACCAACATATTGGACACATCATTTAACAGTGTATTACATGGCAGCTTTAATGCTTAGATAGGCTAGCATCACAATAAAGAGGGCAGAATGAGCTTCAGAGAACTTCTCAGGAATGTAAGATGCTACCACATGTAAGAATGTTATCAATGCAGGGGTGACCAGACTCCTTCAGGAACATTGCAACTAGAGCACTATAACCTTCTTTCCTGCAATGTTCCCTATGAAAGCATGTGGAACATCTGGGTAGTTGTAGTTGGTACTTTTTCCCCCTTCATGTTCCTTGTTCCCCCCCATTCTGTGTGGGTTGGTAAGTTCAAAAACAGTACTGGGGATGTGTAGAAAGGAGGGAAGATCCACATGATGAATGACAGAGATAGACAAGGACAAGAACTGTGACACTCTGTGGAAATAAAATAAAATACATTTTCTGCAATATACAGGTGAAACTCGAATAATTAGAATATTGTGCAAAGTTCCTTTATTTCACTAATGCAACTTAAAAGGTGAAACTAATATATGAGATAGACTCATTACATGCAAAGCAAGATCATTCAAGCCGTGATTTGTCATAATTGTGATGATTATGGCTTACAGCTCATGAAAACCCCAAATCCACAACCTCAAAAAAGTAGATTATTACATGCAATCAATAAAACAAGGATTGTACATAGAACAATATCGGACCTCTGAAAAGTACAAGCATGCATATGTACTCAGTACTTGGTTTGGGCCCCTTTTGCAGCACTTACTGCAATTACTTTTGCACGATATTCTAATTATTCGAGTTTCGTCTGTATGTTGTGTAGTGAACCCTTAGGATGCAATCTGCAATTCTTCTGTTTGAGTGATGTACAATATATACTACACACCCCTGCTAAATACACAGTGCTGTGCAATATAGTGAATACACATTGCTGTGCAATATATATATATCTATATATATATATGTACTGCACACCCCTCTGCCAAATACACAGTGCTCTGCAGTATATATATTACACACCCCTCCGCTAAATACACAGTGCTGTGCAATGTATACTCCACACCTCCCCACTAAATGCACATTGCTGTGCAATATATATACTCCACACCCCTCTGCTAAATACACAGTGCTCCACAGTATATAAATATTACACACCCCTCCGCTAAATACACAGTGCTGTTCAATATACAGTATATACTCCACACCCCTCTGCTAAATACACAGTGCTCTGCAGTATATATATATATATTACACACCCCTCCGCTAAATACACAGAGCTGTGCAATATATACTCCACACCTCCCCACAAAATACACAATGATGTGCAGTATTTATTCCACACCTCTCCACCAAATACACAGTGCTGTACAATATATACTTCACACCTCTACACTAAATACACAGTGCTGTGCAATATATACTCTGCACCTCTACACTAAAATACACAGTGCTGTAGAAAATATACTCCACACCTCTCTGCTAAATACACAGTCAAGGCTGTACAACATATACATATACACATACACACACACATACATACACACAAACTTCAGCAGCACATTCTCGAGCTAGCCAACGCAAAAGGCCTATAATTTATCTGAGCTCCTATAGATCGTTAAAAGCCAGTGCTTCAATCCTTTGCATTAGGCAAAAGGCAAAAGTCTAAAAAAAAAAAAGCAGGTAGGAGGCTTATGAAAGTTTTCCTCAGGCCACCCACTGACAAATCCTCCTCCTCTGACCTAAAGAACATTCACTACCACTTTCTGTTCAATAACTTGGGTATTGTGAGGTCAAGCTCTATGACCTTGTCAAGGTTAGAAATGATTCTTGGCAATACGCAGAGGTTTACAGTCATATGGCTTTATGGTTTATTCCAGGTCATGTAATTTTATAAGCAAGGAGATCAAAGAGGAATCTATACAGAGGCAATTGCAACAACACATGGAAGATATAGTTTGGCTTGCTACCATAAAAATACTGTTCTATGTTTATTCCTGTTGCACAAACCCTTTATGCTATGTGTGCACTGACTATCTGTCATGGATAGGGATGAGGTTCAAATTCGCCCCATCATGTGTTTGCTGCTAATCCTGCATGTCTGCAGTTCATGGTCATGATGAATTTATAGTGGATTTTTCTGGGATAAATACTTTGTAACCATAATGCACTGCAAGGCATGTTATCTTAGGTGAACTGGGTCACATGGGCCAATAATGGGGACTTTCTTATGTGGTAGCCACCTTATGTGTTGTAAAAAAACGGCCGGCCGAGAGGTCTCTAGATCTCAGCGGGCGTCTTTAGACGTCCGCTCAGCCACACCCACCTGAGCGCGCCGCAGGGTGCGAGCGGGAAACAACGGCGATTTAAAATCAGGCACCGATGCCTGTTGACATACAAGCGAGCCGGCGGATCAGTTGTACGAGAAAAAAATTTTAAAAGCCCCCACCCATACATACATGCGTCAGGTGCGCATACCTGCGAAAACGATGATTGTGCCCATTACGCCGCACATGTTACATATCGCCGTGAACGTCGCAGTGAGAGCGATAATTTTAGGGCCATCAATCACTGATAACACTAAACTGATGAGCAGTAAAAGCTTTTAAAGCGTCGCCTATGGTAAATTTTTGGTATTGTAGTTTTTTCGCGGGTGCGCGCAATTTTTAAGCATGACATGTTCGGTGTCTATTTACCCGACGTGACCCGATCTTTTATATTTTACCAAAAAATTGGGTAATAATAGTTTCCTAACATAATGTAAAAAACACTTTTTTTCCCCAGAATTTTCAGTAAATTTTCTGAAATATAGAAAAAAATTAAAACGCCAGTGGTGAATAAATACCACCAAAAGAAAGCTCTATCTGTCCCCCAAAAATGGTACAAAATTAATTTCAGTACAGCGTTGCATGACGGAATAAACATCAGTCAAACACCTAGTCTTGAAGTGGTTAAAGGAGTGGGTTCCCAGAAGCCATTTGTCAGTGTGTATTGGAGTAGTTTAGGGAAAGCCGACGGCTATACTGCGCTACATTGCACTAAATCATTGTGATTTGCAGTGTGGTGGGTTGCATATTTTTGTGTATCCCCCACCTGTACACATTTCTTCCAACAATCCTTTTTTTTTAATAACCTCTTTTTACATGTAAGTAGATGTTTTATGGGGGGGGGTATGTTTTATTTTATTTTGCTACGGCCTTTTTTTTTTTATCTCATGGTGCGCAGCAGATACCGCTGCATGCTGGACACCGCCGCAACCCGCCGGCCTCGTCCCCGCCGCTACGATAGCCTCCGGTTCTCTTCCCTTGATAAATAAAATTTCTCAAGCGAAGAGAACCACAGCAAGTGCCGCTCTCAGGGAATCTGCCGCTCCAGGCAAACGCCTTGTTTGCCTCGCGGCAGATACGCCCCTGGCTGTCACAAGCAAAGTTGCCCTTTGTTTGCAGCGGGTCATCACATCATTGTGCAGTAAAGGAGTGTGCACCAAAACACTACATCTTTTTTCCCCCTATTGCCGTGAACGTTTGGCAATCACTTTTAATAAAAATGTTAAGCAGGCGTAAAGGAAGAGGCAGAGTGGCAGGGCTATACAGCCACAACATGCACAGGAGTTAGTTGAGTGGCTGTCAAAGCCTTCCTCTTTCTTATTTCCCAGGTGCAGAGCAGCCAGTTGTCTGCAACTTCAGCTAATGCACCTGCTTCTTTCTTCTCCTCCTCCTCTGCTAATCCCACCATAGCCCAACATGCTTGCAAAAAGGAGAAGATAGCCCTATGACCATACCTGGAGGGGACAGGACATCAGGAAGGGAGCAGCGAGAGGCAATCATATCCCAGTAGCTGGAGCACACTGCCAAGTGTGTGCCAGCAATGAGGAGGGGATTGAAGATGAGGTGGCAGACTGTCTGTGGATGCCACCAATTGAAGAGAAAGAAAGGTCTGATAGAGAGGCAGAGCAGCAGCAAGGGACCTGTCACACATGCGGGTAACGAGGGCACGAGGACAAGGGAAGTTGTAAGATCTGCAAAGTATCATCGTCTGTCACACGTCCTCAAATATCAACCAGCAACCTGGCAGATTGTTGCAAAAAACCCAAGTTCCCAAATGCGGACACAGGTAACAACTGTTAACACACATACACTAATATCTCACTGCTACCCTGAGATTTCAAGTAATTACTCTGATGGCGACTCTCTAATTGAGAAAGATCCTTGTTTTGTGGAGAAGGAGTGAGGAGAACGCTTACTTTTGGAAAGTAAAACAGTTACCACAGCCTGCAACACAGTAGGATTTTGTCCAGAGGGACTGGAGGACTGGAGGAAGCAGCTGTCTTCATCCATCTGGTGACAATGCTCCACAGTTACAGGCCACTGCTATCCACCTCTTTATTGAGCTCTGCAATGTGGGCCTTTTTTTAATCCATCTGCTGCCAACAGCCACATTGTAGTCTGCAGGCTCTGCCAACAGTGTATTAGTGTAGCTGTGTAAAAGTACCACCCACCAGTGTACTAAATGCTTGAGGAAACACATGCCACTGCACCGCAGAGTTCCATTGGAGCAGCACCTTAATGAGTCAAGTCAACAGAAAAAGGCTTGCACTCCTCCTTTTCGTTCCTTCTTTCTGCATCTCCCTCCCCCTCCACAAGATACTCCTGCTGCATCTGCCACAACATCTTTCACTTCTAGTGACAAGGAGGGAAGTCTTACAAGGGGTTTCACATGCCAAGGATATGGAGAAGAGGGTCATAGGGCCACGCTGATTTGAACCTTTGCAGAGTTCTCCTACACCCACCCCCCAACAGCACCCTACCCAAGGCAGGAGTTTTTTTAAACTGCTGGAACAGAAGAAAGAAATATCCCCAAATCACTGCATTCCCAGTGTCTTAAAGTCAACATGGCAAAACTGCTGGCTTTGTGGCTGCTCCTATTTCAGGTCAAGGAATCAGCTCTTTTCTGAAAGTATGTGGCCAGTGCTACACCACAGTGGCAGGGGCCACACTGATTTGGGTCAAGCAAAAGCTTGAACCTTTGCAGAATTCTCCTACGCCCACCCCAACAGCATCCTACCCAAGGCAGGAGTTGTTTTAACTGCTGGAATAGAAGAAAGAAATATCCCCAAATCATCCCGTGCCCAGTGTGTAAAGTCAACATGGCAAAACTGCTGGCTTTGTGGCTGCTCCTATTTCAGGTCAAGGAATCGGCTCTTTTCTGAGAGTTTGTGGCCAGTGCTGCACCACAGTGGTAGCTACCCAGCCACTATTATTTTGCCTAGAAGGCTATTCCTGCCCTCCACCAGCATGTGGGATGTAATATGTCTGTGTCGCTGGACCATGATGTCAACGGAAGGACAAACATGACCATGGACACCTGATCCAGTAAGCATGGGCAGGGATGCTGCATATCCTTCATGGCACACTTGGTCAATCTTCAGGTGTCTGGGAAGAATGGAGGATGGAGCACACTGCTGGAGTTGGTGGTGTTGCATGTCTTCTACGATGGTGCAACACAGTCACCTGTACTCCCTCCACCATCTCACCAGTCTTATCATCTAACTCCCTGGAATTAGCAGTATCCCCCAAGCACCCCAAAGCATATGCATTTGCTTAGTCCCAGGCTAAATGCTGCCATGCTGCATTGCGGCTCATATGCCAGGGGACCTTGGTTCTAAGGAACACTGTTAGGACAACAGCAGAGGCCAGGTCTCCATTCTGGATCAGCTGCATTTGGCCAGAAGGCACATCATTACCAGTCTTCTGTCTTACACTCAGAACTTTTTTTCATGCACATAATGTAAGTAGTGGAGAAATCAATGCAGTTATTGTGTTTTGGGAGCCAAAAAGTGTATCCTCTCTTGTCCTGCATGTTCTGCGACTCAAAGAATAATCAGTAGACTTAAAGATTTTTCTCAGCACAGAGGAACCAGATGGATCTAGCACGCTTCACATCATCTAGACCAGTGGTTGTCAATGTATAAAGTATAAGGGGCTTAAACTGACAATGGGTCGCACATAATGTATACTATGTAATATACTATATGTAATACTAGACTGTGTCAAAAACTGCAGACATACTGGAGGAATTATGGTCAGATGCTTTGGAACTTTGTATTGATTGACTATTTTACATATAAAGGTCTAGATATTTTGACTAATGTCATCCACTAGTTACTACTACTATTGTGAATTTGGACCATGCTTTGATCTATGTACCTACTAATAACCAACTAAAAGTCATGTTTTTTTTGCCAAGAACACCAATCTTTTATTATATCTTCATTTAAAGTACAGTAATTGCATTGTGCGATACCTTTACGTTACCATTCCTGGTGGATGACTGAAAGACTTTTTCTGTGCTTTGGAAGCCAATATTTCACCATTTTAACTTCCATCTTCCATTTGTTAATTAAGAAATATTGTCAGCTTGGCTTTGCTCAGTGGCTGGGCCTTTATGCCCTTGGGCAATGTAGTTCAGAAACCAGAGCAGTGTTCATATGCCTTTCAAGTGATCCTTTACGTCCCTGAAGCCTGTAACACTGAGCATGGAGAAGTGGGGACACCTCTCTTTCTCCTTTCCTTAGGCGCTCTATCATTGCCTTGAACTGCAGAGTAAGTATCTTAATTAGATTCAGATGCAGCTCATTAACTTTTTACCCAGCCCCCCTTTCATAGAGATTTCTATAGAGATTGAGTCAATGGTTTGGTTAGGAACGCAGCTTTTATGACATATAGTTAAGAGCCATTGACACGGTGTCCTCTAGAGAAGAATGAGGCATCGGTAGATGTGATGTTAAAGAGAGAGAGATACTAACTATATATACTGTATATACTGTAATGTATATAGACATTAACATACACACACACACACACACACACACATCTATCTCTATAATATTATATGTTTCAAATTTGAAACACTTGGAGGTATGTAAACAGGCTGCTTTTTGCTAGCGGAAGTCCCTGCTGGAAAGCTTCAAAGTTTACTTTGCTTTCTTAAAGCCTGACGCTGGACTGAATTTAATTTTTTTTGTAAATGTCTTTCTGCGGGTGTTAACAAGAAAAAGCAGCCCAGGCTGCAATACTCACCTTCAATCCATAGCTGCCCCCTGCAGTACTCTCTTTTTGCCACAAGACGTCCAGTGTCATTCAACCTGGAAACCTGAGGGAAGACTGTGAGTGCATGGCATCACCATGGTGCCCTGTACCCACTGTGTAATCAGATTCTCTGCATCACTGTGGACTACCCACTGCTAGGTAAAGACCAAAAAGGATGAGTAGTCAATGGCATCATGTGATTGGCCTGAAGACTTTGGTAAAATGTAAGCAAAACAAAATAGCATTAAAAACTGCTTGGGG